>NC_133654.1:87770625-87946329 GCF_009905375.1 Apium graveolens | reverse complement strand
CAATTTATTAATCATAGTGGTATTCACCGTAAGCGTGGCCGCGTGGGCATCTGGAAAATACTTAAATACATGACGCTAGGGCCAAGAAGTGACCGCACACGTGTCATTTCTGCTGACTATGACTAATCTAGTGGATTTGTGCCACGTTGTATATTATTACGTGTCTCTAGTTCTGATCATAAGACACGTTAGTGACTAATATGTGTAGTAGTACTAATTGGTTTAAGTACTTGAGTTACTGTACCTACTATTGTGTTGCCAGCCATAGTCAATATTCTTACGGCCGACACAAAGCGGTATTAAAAATCCAAAACCAATCTTTGTTACGCACACAGTCTGTATTATTAGAGTCTGTGTTTATTAGTTTGTTACTGTGCAAATCTTGATTTATTGCATTTTGTGAATTTTAACCCCAAGTTAAAGACCCTGAATCTAAAAAAGCTAGGGTTTATTTTTGACCAAAAAAATCTAGGGTTTTTTAACTTGTAATTGTCGATTTGCTTGTGCTACTTAGAGCATCTCCAACCATTCACCTGTTGGTAAAAGTCTACGTGACAACATGATTTAGATATTAGTTAAAAAAATATATCCTGTTAGCATAATTTAGATATCCTCCATCCCGTTTTCTATATCTGTTGATCCTCTACCATTAGCTAAAATATCCACGTCAGCTTTGGTGCCTATTTCAAAACTTACCTACTCTACACATTAATATATACATATATTATATTCACTTAATATATATATATATATATAAATCAAAATATATTAAAATTCTATTTTTATATTAATATTTTAAAACTTTATTATATTTATTTAATATACAATGCATATTTTATGAATACAATAGAAATATATAATATAATAAATTAATATATTTTATAATATATATAAGTAATGTTTCTTCATTAGTTTGATATATTTAAATATGTTATTATATTTTAATTGAAATAATATTAAATGCTATTATTTAATATTTTCATTAAATATATTTATATTTTCACTTGTATTTAACTAAATATATACTAAAATTATTTTAACATATAAAATTTTCATATATATAATATATATATAATAAAAAAATAATTTTATTGAAAAATAGCTAACCATTATACCTAGTACCACTGGAGTAAAACCTCTTACAGATTTAACAAATTTTTAGATAATGATCATTTAACTAACCATTTTAGCTATTAGTCATTGGAGATGCTATTATCAACTAATCATGTCACGTTTCATCTCTGGTCTATCTTCAAAGGCTACCACTATATACCTTCTTTGTCTTCTTGCGTTCGACAAGTATTATGGGAGAGTCATCATTTTCGCATATTTTTTTGAAGTGTTTAAAGCTGATTTTCACAAATTAAGTTACGGATTCATACTATCTTAACTTTAATATTTGAACCGCTCACTTGTCACAAGTCCACGATCAAGTTAAATTGCTCTTCTTTTTTTTTTTGGGAAAGTTAAATTGCACTTAATATGCTATACAGCGTCAAGTCGATTTTAAAGATTGGATTGAACGGCCAGTTTTAGTTGACGTGATAAAAATTAAATAAATTCTCTTAAAAGTGGATCTATAGTAAATTTATTCAAAGTGGGCGCATAATAAATTTTTTATCAGATATTTTTGGTTGAAATTATTTAAATTGGTTATTTGACAAAGGATTGATTTTATGGCTGATTTTCTTCGATCGAATTTAAAATGATTGGAAAGGACGATATTACTTGTAGTGATGTTACTCGTATTTTTGTTAAAAAGTAAAAGATCATATTCGGACCTTCCTCTATCCCCTCGAGATTTTAGTGCGACTGCTTACTTAACATGGTATTAGAATTCGGTTTAGGATGAGACTCGGATTCGAGTTATTCCAACCCCATTTATTTAATTTAAATATTTGTATTGGTATTGGTTATTGATATTGTTTATGTATGTTGTTGGTCAATTGGTATGTATGTTGTTGGTCAATTGGTACGAAAAATATAGTACTATCGAGGGAAATATTAAAGAGTATAAGATCTTGTTCGGGTCTTCTTCTATCACTTTAAGGTTTTAGTGCGACTGATTACTTAACACTTTTAAAAAAAGCTTGCAGTTAAATTTCTTTAAAATAATACCACTGAGACCGGAAAAAATATATTATTTTACCGAATTTATTACTTTATCGATATAATAATATTTTATTACTTTATCAATAAGTAATCTTTTATTACTTTATTATAGATTGATGTAAAAACAACCAGAATTATAAATTATTTTCGGCATTACAAGATTTGTTCAGAATGAAATGATGAATAAGAACTTGGTCAAATAAATAAATGAAACTATCTCTAATTTACGATACGGGAACGTGATGGATGTTGAGCATCGTTTGTATATCCAAGCGACAATGATGCGGTTATGAAACCATACGGATGAAGAAATCATTTATCGGTAACGAATATTTATGAAGAAATCCAAAAGAAATATTTCAAGACATCAATACTGTGAAAAATATTTGTAACAACACGAGTAAAATATATCGAGAGTTATTTATGCTTTACATAAAGTCAAAAATGATATTAGTTTTGGCTTTGGAGGAAATAGAAAACAAGCTACTCTCGATTCATATTTTAAAAGAATTGAATTTTGTAACTCATTACGTTAAATATATAATTATTACTTTACATATTACCTGGACCCTTAATAATTTTCAAATTTTTATTATCTTATGTTTTTATCGAGAATATTACTTTACAACATTGATCCCAGTTGAAACCGACGAAATTTATTACTTAATCAAGGTTATTACTTTATCGGGTATTACTTAATTGAGGTTTAATTCTATTCAATTTTGATTAGCCGACTGCGTGATGATTAAATCATTTTTGGATCGTTTTATAGTTGTCAAGAATTTTTTCCTTTAAAATTTGAGACCGCCCATCTTTTATCACCTTTTGAACTCTACACCAAGTTAATCAAACAATTAATTTACAATTTTTCATGTGAATTTAAGATGGTTGGATAGGATACATCGATATTTTATATATTTTATTATGACATAACGTGATATCATATATAAGTTTTAATAAAAAAAATGATATAATAGAAGAGATGTGTACGGCTCATATTGCTTTACTTTCGTCTTAATTAATTAATTATTATAAACTAAATTATCATCTACCAAGACATGACTAATTCGCACTGGTGGATTCTCGAAAAGGAAGAACTATGCGCAATTTTAATCTCACATATTATATTACAAGATTGTGAACATGCTTGATCCCTTTACTTCTTTTCTTTCTATTCCCTGGTTGTCATCTTCATTTATCAATTATCATACTATTCCACCACAGGCACTTACAAAATTAAAGTATAATGATGTTAAGTGATCACATAGCAGCTACCACTAGTAGTACTAGTACTACTACTCAACCTGCAGACCAAGAGCATGAAGATGATGATGAGCAAATCATGAGTATCAGAGACATTCATGCTCTGACTCCTCCACGTCCTCCTCCTCCTCGTCGCAGGGAAACTTGGGAAACAAGTAGCCACCAGTCGTCTTTATCGATGGCTAGCAGTGAAGGCAGTGAGAATTTCACTACTATTAGTAGGGAATTTAATGCACTAGTTCTTGCAGGATCAGCTGCGGAAAATAACCGCAATGAAAATGATCATGGTGGTGGTAATAATGGAAATTATAACTTGGGAATGATCGGGGAAGAAGAGGAAATGAACCCTTTGGCAATTGTCCCGGATACTAATCCCATGGCATCTCCTAGACGTCAGAGTGCAACTACTGTTACAGGTGCTTCGTCTTCCATGAATAATAATCATAGTGAAGTGTCGGTACAGAGGGTGAAGAAAGAGGAGGTGGAGACCAAGATTACTGCATGGCAAAATGCTAAGATTGCTAAGATTAATAATAGGTTTAAGCGCGAAGATGCAATTATTAATGGATGGGAAAATGAGCAGATTCAGAAATCCTCTTCTTGGATGAAGAAAATTGAGGTACTAATTGTTTTTTCCAAACTTATATAATTTGCAGGTTCATAAATTTTAACAGAAATATATAATTTTATTCTTGCTATTTCAATTTAGTGTGTTCCGTAAGGCAATGTTATTCTTATGTCCTTTTGTGAGAGCTGAGCTGAACTCTGCCTTGTCATTTCCAGCCAAACAAAATAGATTTTTGGTTTTACATTATCCAAGGACTAGGATGTGAGATAATAGGCTCCTTTAATTGTTTGAAAACTGCAAATTATGAAATGAACTATGTCTTAACTTAATTGGAATTATTTTAGAGTATGATAAATTGCATATCCATGTAAACCTTCCAGAATGGAGATAATATTCTTTCCGGAAACCTGAAGCTTATGCTAAGATCCGTCATGAAATAATGTATTTATTCCTGTAGAGAAAGCTAGAGGAGAAAAGAGCAAGAGCCCTGGAGAAGATGCAGAATGACACAGCAAAAGCACACCGAAAAGCAGAGGAAAGGAGAGCATCAGCAGAGGCAAGAAGAGGAACAAAAGTGGCCAAGGTTTACGAAATAGCAAACTTGATGAAAGCTGTGGACGAGCACCATCCAAACGAAAGTTTTTTCTAGATACAAAATTGCAAGGTATTTTTTAACAGGAGTTTGTAATGGACAATACAAAAGCATACTAAATATGTAATGTTAGATTTCTGTCGTCCTTGGCTTGTTAGAGGTAATGTTGATGCAGAAATCGGAGTGATGCGTCTACTTGTTGGGGTGTGTAACATATTGAAGATATCATCCATTCTGATCGATGAATCCCTTGAACAGTTTCTGCCTTGTAAAACATGCAGTATGCTATTAAAATGTTCAGTTGTTGATCAGAGTTGGATTATGTTTTCTGGTCATTATTCAGCGCACTTTAGTGCTTACTTTTGTTGGTAAACTGGGGCAGACCTCGTAAAGGATCTGTTTCCCTCTCTTGTCGGGTATACACTCAAAGCATTAAGTACCTGTTTTCGAATTTTATGTTTAACTGGTTGGGACAGAATAGTTTCAGCAATGATTTGAAAATTTTAGGACCCTAAGATGTTGAGGGCAAGTCGAAAGTCTTGTTTGCCTGTAGTACAGGGTCCCAAAGTACCAAATTGAAATACAGATACAATCATCTGGTGTGCCAAACAAGCAACAGGTCCGAACCTCAACAAAACCTCAGGAAACCAAAATTACCACCAGTGACCTCTATCAGGCCATTCTCCATATTCTTTACATAACGCGAAGTTGACAAGATCAAATTGCCAAATCGCGAGTTTGTAAACTAATTACGTAATAATCACACGTTTTAAAGACTTCTATACCAAATTAAGATTGACTAGGCACATACACTTTCTATAATGATGAAAACAAGTGTACCTGGTGTGGGACCAGGACAAAACGGCCCAAATGAATTACAGTTAGATTAATTGTAATACATTATGTAAAGCCCAAGAAGACCCACTTTGTAAGAAAAAAGCCTATTTAGGACTTAGTATAAATAAAAGAGAACAATCTCATTTGAAGGGGTTGCAAATTATAGGAAAGAGACAATCTCCTATAATTAGAGTCTAATAATATTATTGGATCATCATTTGGAAATCGTCCAGATGCGTATCTTGATGAGAAACCAGACAGGGTTTGAAACCGTTTCCGGGAGCCCCCTATCATTGGTGCTTGAAAAGGCACGCATCGACAGGACACTAAAAACTCCGGCCCTCGATCATTTCGACGGATCCTCGGACCCGTTAGCATTCCTCAATACCTTCGACGGACGTATGACCTTCTTCGGCCACTCAGAGGTCGCTCGATGTCAATTCTTCTCTACTTGCCTCCAGGGTACCGCCCTTCGATGGTACAACAACTTTCCCCCCGGTCTATCGACTCATGGGCGGCCCTAAAAAGCAAGTTTCAAGCTCGTTTTTCCATTAACTACAAAGGAATAAAGGTCACAGCTTCCCTTATGACAATGCACCAACGCTTAGGAGAAAGTCTCCGAAGTTTTCTAACACGATTCAGAGAAAAAATAGCAGAGATTCCGGATTTAATTGAGCAAATGGCAGTCAATTTTCAGACAGCAGGCATTGATAAATCTCGCCATGGTTTGCTCTTAGAGGAGATCTTTGAGAAAAGACCTAAAACCTTACAAGCAGCATTCCAAATTATAGAACATCGCATGATGCTCCAAGAGGCAGTAAGCTGCATACAGTCTCCCAAACGCTCCTCCAGGTATGAACGACGACGCAGCTACAGTCCGCGATCTCCCGCACGTGACAGACGTCAGGAACGTCGCCGTTCACCGCCTAGTCATACCGTCGAGCGTCAACCAAGGGACAGAAGAGAGAGAGACTGGCAACCCCGCAGTCGTCTAGAAAAAGAATTTACTATGCTTAACACCGAGAAAACGACCATCTTAGCGGTCCTAAAGACAGAGCTGGACTATCGTCCTCCAAGACCCATGAAACCGGGTCGTCCTCCAAGCTCTAGATACTGCGATTACCATGAGGATACAGGCCACACAACTGAACAATGCTTTCAACTAGCAACCTTATCGAGGGCAAAAATCGCCGAGGACAGCTAGTGCATTATGTACAGCGGGAGGATTCTCCTCGACGCCATAGACGAGTTGAAGAAGATCGGGTAATTGACGTTATTTTTGGTGGTGTGGCAGCCGGGGGACTCTCTCATAACTCCCGAAAAAGCTATGCTCGTGAAGTTTTTAATGTCAACCCACCGACATCCAAACGTACCCGGACAAATCTGTCCCCTGTCATTTCCTTCTCAGATGATGACTACCTTCCTGGTCTCATCGAAGGCCATCAGGACGCCCTTGTCATCACGACCCGGGTGGGAAACAATATGGTAAAAAAAATGCTGGTCGATAATGGCAGCTCCGTCGACGTCCTATACCATCATGCCTTCTCCCGAATGAACCTCGGAGATCGACGCCTGGAGAATGCCCGAACGCCTCTGTATGGTTTTACTGGGAACGAGGTACATGTAGTGGGGACAGTCGACATGCCGGTGCTTTTTGGTTCTCCCCCATGTCAGATTTGGAAGATGGTCAAGTTTCATGTGATCAGTGCATCTTCGAGTTTCAACGCCATATTGGGACGAACAACGATCACCGCCCTTCGGGCCATTACTTCCATCTCCCATTTGAAAATGAAGTTCCCCACAGACTTTGGTGTAGGAGAAATGATTGGTGATCAAGCGACGGCTAGGCAGTGTTATCTAACCACTGTTTCTCCAAGGAAAAAGACAGATGAAGAGTTAGAAGTCAATCAAGTACTTGACATCGACCCAAGAGAATTGATCGACACAATCCACAAGCAATTCATGCTCCCCTCTCGAGGAAACAGAAGATATAGAAGTATTTGAAGGAAACCCCGATAAAACAACAAGAATTGGCAAGAATCTCTCATCAGATCTCAAAAAAGAAATCATGAACCTCATCCGGGAATTCTCCGATATTTTTGCTTGGGTCCCGAGGGACATGCCCGACATCCCAGAGGCCATTGCTCGACATTCGCTGCACATCAGTAAGGACACCAGGCCTGTGCGACAGAAACAACGCTTATTCTCGGCTGAGAAAAGAGCAGCCATCGACCAAGAGGTCGACAGACTCCTCGACGCCGGCTTCATCGATCCTGTGCAATTCCCCACCTGGATATCGAACGTGGTTCTGGTTAAGAAAAGCAATGGAAAGTGGAGAATGTGCATTGATTATTCAGATGTTAATAGGGCGTGCCCCAAAGATTTTTACCCTTTACCTAATATCGACCAACTCATCGACGCCACAATGGGAAATGAACTCCTGTCCTTTATGGACGCCTTTTCGGGGTATAATCAAATTAAAATGGATTCTCATGACTGGCAACAAACCGCTTTCATCACACACAGGGGAGTTTTTGGTTATAAAGTAATGTCCTTCGGAGTAATCAATGCGGGCGCTACTTTTCAGCAGACGATGGATAAAATATTCTCCTCGCATATAGGAAGAAACATGCTAATATACGTCAATGACATGATTACAAAGTCAAAAGTTGCCTCCGACCATGTGACAGACCTTCGAGAAACGTTCACCAACGCAAGGGCAAATAACATGCGACTGAACCCTGCAAAGTGTTCATTCGGCCTTACTACAGGTAAATTCTTGGGGTTCCTGGTCACCCAGAAAGGCATCGAGGCCGATCCAGCTCAGACAAAAGCTATTCTAGAAATGAGCAAATTTAGATCCATTAAAGACTTACAAAAGCTCATAGGGTGTATAGCCGCTCTTCGAAGGTTCATTCCTCAATCTTCAAAGAGAAGCCTCCCATTTTTCTCTGCAATGAAGAAAGCTTCCAAATCATCACAGTTTGAATGGAACGAAGATTGTGAAAAAAATTTCACGGAGTTAAAGATATTTTTGACAAATCCTCCAGTTTTAACTCGGCCCTTAACAGGCGAACCGCTACGAGTATATCTCTCAGCTTCCGATGAAACTGTCACGGCAGTGTTGGTCCGTGTCGATGAGGGAAATGATGTCCCTGTATATTACATCAGCCACTCACTCCGAGACGCGGAAACAAGATACCCACAAGTCGAGAAACTCGTATACGCTCTCGTTGTCGCGAGTCGTAAGCTCCGTCATTATTTTCAAGCGAGAGAAATTCATGTTCTAACCAATCTACCTCTGAAAAGAATCCTGCACAAGCCCGACATAACTGGCAGGCTCGCAGCTTGGACCATCGAGTTAAGCCAATTCTACATCGAGTACAAACCTCGAACGACGATCAAGGCCCAAGTTCTCTCGGATTTCGTCGCTGAATGCCAGTTTAAATCCAAGACACATAAACCTGAAGATGACCAGTCTCGCCCGTGGCTTTTGTCTGTTGATGGCTCCTCGACATCCAACTCTGGAGGAGCAGGGGTCATACTAATCAGTCCAGGAGGATTCAAAATTCAACAGGCTCTCAAGTTCGGGTTTTCCACCACAAACAACGTGGCCGAGTACGAGGCACTCATCGCCGGACTAAAGCTCGCATCCGATCTCGAGGCAGAGGTCATTGACATATTTGGGGATTCTCAGTTGGTTTCCAAACAGATAAGTGGCGAATTTAAGACGCATAATGAAAGGATGGCCCGATATTTAACAAGAACACAAGAGCTTCTTAGTAAATTTCCTTCATGGAAAATGTCAAACGTCGACAGGGAGGAGAACCAGTGGGCCAACTCTCTAGCCAAACTGGCCTCTTCCAACCTCCCTACTAATCTCAGCCCAACATACGTCGACATTTTGGAGACCCCCTCCATCGACGAAGTGTCAATTAATCAAATCCAGGCTAGGCTCGATTGGCGCCAACCCTTCCTTGAATACATTATCGACAACAAGTTGCCTGAGCATAAGTCTGAAGCCTGCACTCTTATGTTCAAAGCCAGGAACTACTGTGTTGTGGGTTCGGAGTTATATCGACGCGCCCTCTCTGAGCCTCTACTCCGTTGCTTGTCTCCAGAAGAGGCCCTCCAAGCGATCGTAAAAATACATACGGGAATCTGTGGTGAGCATCTAGGAGGGAAAACCTTAGCCCTCAAAATTATCTGACAAGGTCTATTCTGGCCCACAATTTGAAAGGATTGTGAAGAATACGTCAAAAAATGTCAAGCATGTCAGCTTCATGGAAATGTAAACCGTCGACCCATGACTGAACTAAACTCTATTCTCAGCCCGTGCCCCTTTTTCCAATGGGGAATAGATATTGTGGGTCCCTTTCCAAAATCCAAGAATCAGTGCCAATACATCGTAGTCGCCGTGGATTACGCAACCAAATGGGTCGAAGCAAAACCCCTTGCTAAAATTTGAGAAAAAGAGATGATAGAATTCTTTATGGAATTTATCGTCTTTTCGCTTTGGGATCCCCATAATCTTAGTTTCTGATAACGACACTCAGTTCGTAGGGAAACGGTTTGAGGAAACCCTGCTTGAATTAAAAGTCCAGCATATCAAAGCATCTGTAGCATACCCCCAAGCTAATGGTCTAGCAGAAGTAACAAATAGAACCATCCTACAAGGCTTGAAGAAAAGAATTGAAGAAATACCCCGGTGCTGGGTTGATGAACTCCCGAACGTGTTGTGGTCATATAGGACGACTCCCCGAAGCGCGACGGGTGAAACTCCTTTTCGTCTGGCTTATGGGGTTGATGTTGTCATACCTGTTGAGGTAAGTCTCACCTCACCACGTGTCGATGTATTCGATCCTGCTCTATCTCTCGAAGGCCTTCGCCTTCACAATGATTTGTTAGAAGAAATAAGGGAAGAAGCCTGAATGCGGGTGATCACCCAGCAAGAGAAAACCGCAAGGTACTTCAACAAAAAGGTCAAACCCAAAAACTTCAAGGTCAACGACCTCGTCTTAAGGGATTCCGTGGCATCGCAACCCAATGTTTCAGGAAAATTCAAACCAGCATGGGAAGGCCCTTATCGGATCTCGAGACTTGTAAGTGCGGGGACCTATGAGCTTGCACACCTCGACGGGAAACCCATCAAAAATGCCTGGAATGGGATTCATCTCAAAAAGTTCTATCAGTAGTTTGATCTCAGTTGTAACCTGTTATCTTGAGGCAGCAAATGCCATACCAAAGACAAACCCTCGATGCAATGATGGTCGTTATGAGACCCCCACCGAGGGGTGATTAAGTTATGATGAACAAATTTCTTTAATTTAGTCCAAGTAAGGAACATAGACTTTCGTTTTATTCATTCCTTACATAATCGGCAAAAACAAAAGGATAACCTTCAAAACTTTAATCGACATAAACATTTCAAAAAAGAGATTAAAAATAAGCTTTGGCTCACAGATTAATCTGAAAATACCCAAACAAACAATCGGAGACTCGAAACCATTCATGTAACACCCCCAGATCCGGGGTCGGGGATCCGGGTTGTCACGGTCTTTCTTTCCACAATATCACTTCACTTAATTAATAATAATAACCTCATGCTGTGACCCCACAATAACACACACCACAACCCGTTATAGTCTCAGAGATGAAATTGAAATAAGTACAAGTCTTTGAAGTCCACCATTTAAAAGTTATTACAACCCAAAATGATTACTTGATAAATTTACAGTTAATTGCCATTATCTGCCACAAGTTATAATTATACATAATTTGATTCTCAAAAGTAGATGGTCTGAACTACAATAGATCTTACCTCTGCAGCTATAGCAGCTACAACATCATCGGGAAGACGCGGGACGCTTCCCATGCGCTTGCGCTGGGTCTGCTGGAGTCTGGCCATCTCTCCTAACTGTTGTTGTGTGATGAAGAAATAAAGCAAGAGTGAGCCTTACAGCTCGCAAGATAATACATAGTGATAACAATAATATAAGTATCTAAATGGATACTTACTAGAATCTTTATCATGTGTAAGATAATTACTTACTAGATATAAGTAAAAACAAGGAATGAAGTTACCAATACTTCACCTACACTTATATCATTTATAAAGCTACTTGAACTACCACTGTTCAAAGTATTATAAGTTTTTAAGAAAAACATCCCATAGATGAGACCACAAGTTAAGACTTGAATAGATTCAATCTTTGAAATATTATTGAATGAAAAAAGTTACGAGATACTTTATTTAGTCCCGATATATATATATCCACATATATATCTCTTAAACATTTCCTGGAACCTCTGTTATGTAAAGTATGAACAGAGTTTGAAGCATCCAATGAATTTTGGAAAGGAAAAGAATTTTGGCATAAACCAGATATCTTGCTGATCAGGCAAAGATACCAATAAGTAACCTTTTCTACTAGTAGATGGATGAATCCCCCACCGGTCATCACCCTGGCCTCATAAGGACCTTGTGCTGGACCGCCACCCGGCCTCTTACGCGTTGATGGACTGCCACCCAGCCACTTACACATTGATAGACCGTACCCCGGCCTGTCGCTTATGCCGACTCAATTAGATGGGCTTACTTCCCGAACATTGGGCAAGTAATCAATTCATTTATCAAAACTAGCAACCTTGTTGCGAATATAAAATACACCATAGAGCCGGATTCCCTCAGGTTTTGAGCGAGTATTTAGATCCCCTTAAAAGGAAGATCTTAAATATAAAAATGAGTTTTGGGATCCGCTCTAACTTTAAAAATCATTTTGAAGACTCGAAAACACTTTATAGAGTGTTTGGAGTAAAGCTGATTTAATGAAGTAAATCAGTCCCCAGAATATTAGAAAATGACTGAATATTATTATTTAAATAATATTCCCATAAAGGATAATCTTTATAAAAATAATTGAAGTAGAAGTATTAAAACTTATACTTGAAACGAGTATTAAATAACCAAAGATATACTTATATGAAAGTACTATCTTTATTTGAATAATCGAAAATAAGTTCGATTATTGACACCTTATTCTTTAATAAAATAAAGAATATTTTTCAGTAATAAGCGGAGTCATAATACCTCGAATGAATATTATAAATAATATTCATAAAATAAAGGAGTCATACATCCTCGATTGAATATCTAAGTAATATTCAATAATAATATAAAGGAGTCATAAGCCCTCGAATAATATTCGAAATAATATTCATTTAATAAAATAAAGAAGTCATAAGCCCTCGAATGACTATTCATAATAATATTCATTAAATAAAATAAAGTTAAAGTATCGAATAAACCTTATTCGATTAATAGTTTTGAAAACTATGACCATATATATATATATATATATATATATATATATATATATCCATATCCATATATACAAAATCTACTCGGGATCCTCGACTCCCGGTTTTAGAAAATATTTTCACCTTTGGGTCCCTATACTAAGGGTATATGCAAGTTACCGCTATTCTCTAGCATAGGTATTATCAACTGAACCAACAGATATATATTTCAAGAATATGAAACAGGCATGCATATATACCATATCACATGCTACAATATATCGCAAGAATTTGCTAAATAACCAATATGCATTTATCGCAAGATCATGCATATACAAATGTATACATCACAACAACAGTATAACGGATAGAATACTTGCCTGAGCGACTTGGGGTGATAAAAGGCTCGGGACGAGTCTGGTAACCTATAAACAACAAGTAAGTTGGAATTAAACCAAAATCACTTGTAAATCTATACTTTAACTAACTTAGACTCTAACGCTTGTTTTGCGCTCACTGATTTGCTTAAGTCACTCGGGTACCCTCGGCTCCACCATTTTTAATAATTTAACCTTTACGAGTTTTAAAGCGATTCCTTCGCGAGTGTCTTACCAACTGCCTAACACACTTACCATAAATGTTTCATACATTAATTAACCCTTTTTGGTCTTTAACCTATGTTTCAAAGTAAGGCGAGGGGAAAAGTTTCGTTCGCGAAACGCCGTTACTTGAAATGGTCGTTTCTCCTAAACCGTGCATCAGAATCGAACGAACTACATATCAAAACGAAGCTCGTAACATGAGCTATCTAGACATGGCAATGGTCATAATCTAGCAGGGGGTTCTCGGGTCCTAATGTTATGCACAAAAACAGTCTAAAGAAAATCGGACGTTACGACGACTATGTTTACGCAATTTCCAATATTTTAAACCATTCAAACCATCCCAAATCAACCTCAAATCCAACATACAACCAACATCCATCCTTATCACATCATAACAACCCCAACCAATTCAATTTAATCATTCATACTTATGCCTAAGCTTAACTTTAATCATACCTAAGTTCTTTTAATCAAAACCACAACATTTACCATTCCATTTCACTACCATTTCAAATCCCAAACTCTAAATCACAACAACAAGCTACAATAGCACCCTACTAATCAAAATCATCTTATAATATATAGGAATCTAGGGTTTGGAGATGGTATACCTTCCTTGAAGTGGTGGGAGGAGCTAGGAAGCCTTAAGAAGATTTGAGAAGTCTTAGGAATGCTTGGATCTTCAAGGAAAACAAGAAAAACTTCAAGTTAAAAACTTGAAAACACTATTCATAGTCTTCTTCTTTGATTAAATGAAGAATATTGATAAGGAATTAATGGCTTAAACTCATGATATAGCCCTAACTAAGCATGAAGATGATTAGGGAATTTACTCACCAATTTAGGAAGCTTGGATCTTTGATTTTTAAATTTTTCTTGCCTTTTGAATAGTGAAAAGCCGAGAGCTTCTTCAAGAACAAGCCTTGGTTCTTTTGATTTTGATGAAAATGATTTTACTTGGCTTGGTTGCTTTGTTTTTGTGTTTGATTTAGTCAATTACCTTCTTGCCCTTGAATTTGTGTGGTTACAAAGCCACCACACCTCCTTCCTTCCCATGTCATGCTTGTGTCATGTGGTGATGTCATCTTTCCCTCCTTGTCCCCTTTCTATTGGTTGGATGACATCATTCCCACTAATCCCTTTGATTAACTTCCTAATCGTTTGCCTAATGACCGCTGATCTGTTATACGGTTCGCTTAACTTTCGTTCTTGTTTATCGTTTGAAGGATCATACCCGGGATCTTATTACTTAGGTTCCCTTAACCTTTCTCAATACATTATATTCCTTTTTATGATCCTCTATTATAATCCTTCAATTTAAATCCTTTTTATCCTGTTACCTTATACTCAATTCTCTCCGTATCTAGTGGATTTCCAGGAAAAACCAAAGTGTTCGGAATTGGATTCTGACGATCTTTACATACACTTATATACTACATAGAGTACTAATAATATCCCAGAATATCCATAACAGAACCCCTACATAGTGTGGCGTGAAAAGTTTTCTCATTCAGCTAAAACACTATTCACAAGGGTTACAAAAAGTTGAAAATTTTGGGGTTATTACAGTCTCCCCTCCTTAAAAGGATTCCGTCCCGGAATCAAACAGAAAACAAATGGGGGTACTTTTCTAGCATTGTGCTCTCTAGTTCCCAAGTTGATTCTTCCACGTTATGATTCTGCCATAGTACTCTGACTAGCTTGATCACTTTGTTCCGAAGCACCTGCTCCTTCTTATCCATAATCCTTACTGGCTTCTCCACGTAAGTTAGATCTGGCTGCATATCCACCTGCTCGTACTCCACTATGTGTCTGGCATCCCGATGATAACTCCTTAGCATTGACACATGGAACACATTATGAACTTGTTGCAAATTAGGGGGTAGGGCTAGCTCGTAAGCTAACTTTCCAATGCGTCTTAATATCTCAAAAGGTCCAATGTATCTTGGGCTTAGTTTTCCTTTCTTTCCGAACCTCATTAATCCCTTCCAAGGGGATACTTTCAACAGTACTAAGTCCCCTACTTCATATTCCTTGTCCTTTCGGGCTAGGTCTGCATATTTCTTCTGTCTGTCTTGGGCTGCTACAAGTCGCCCTCTGATAAGATCCACTATATCTTTGGTCCTTTGGACCACTTCGGGTCCGAGCATCTTCCGCTCTCCTACTTCATCCCAGTATAAGGGAGATCGACACCTTCTTCCGTACAGGGCCTCATAAGGCGGCATTCCGATACTAGCATGAAAGCTATTGTTATAAGAAAACTCGATCAATGGTAAGTGATCATCCCAACTTCCTTTAAGGTCTATTGCACAGACTCTCAACATATCTTCTAGTGTCTGGTTGGTCCTTTCACTCTGTCCATCCGTCTGGGGATGGTACGCGGTACTCATATTTAACTTGGTCCCCGCACATTCCTGAAAGCTCCTCCAAAATCTGGAGTTGAACCTGGGGTCTCGGTCTGAGACAATGGACGCTGGGACTCCATGTCGCGTCACTATTTCCTTAAGGTAAATGTCCACCAGTCTATCGACTGTGTATCTCTCATTGATAGGAATGAAATGAGCTGACTTTGTTAGTCGGTCTATAATTACCCAAATGGCGTTGTGATTGGCTTTCGTCCTTGGCAAGCCTACAACAAAATCCATCGCTATCTGTTCCCATTTCCATTCGGGAATCTCCAGGGGTCGCAAAAGTCCACTGGGTCTCTGGTGCTCTGCCTTTACTCTTTGGCAAGTCAAACACTTGTTTACCCATTCTGCTACGTCCCTCTTCATTTTGGGCCACCAATAATATTCCTTCAAATCCCTATACATCTTGGTACTTCCCGGGTGAATGGAATACCTTGAACTATGGCTTTCATCCAAAATCTCATCTTTAAGTTCTTGAACATTCGGAACCCAAATTCGGTAGGAGTACCTCATTATCCCTTTATCATCTTTCTCGGTATGGATCTCCTCTCCAGTCATTGACTCTCTGCCTTCATTCATTATTTTCTCCTGGCACAATCTGATCTTTTCCAATAACTCTGGCTGCATTGAGATCTCAACAAGCTTTTCAGTTCCGGTTCCGGTTACCTTTACTTTTATTTCCATTCTCTCAAAATCCCTTATCAACTCTTCCGAAGTCGTTATCATTCTGAGTTTTTCCTTTCTACTAAGGGCATCAGCCACCACATTGGCTTTCCCTGGATGATAGAGAATCTCACAATTATAGTCCTTGATTAGTTCTAACCATCTCCTCTGGCGCATGTTGAGCTCTTTCTGCGTAAATATGTACTTGAGGCTCTTATGGTCTGTGAAAATCTCGCACTTCTCTCCATACAAGTAGTGCCTCCAAATTTTTAAAGCAAATACTATTGCCGCGAGCTCAAGGTCATGAGTAGGATATCTAACCTCGTATTCCTTCAGTTGTCTCGACGTATACGCAATAACTTTACCGTGCTGCATAAGCACACATCCTAATCCTTTGTGCGACGCGTCACTATATATCACAAAATCTCCTTTTCCGTCCGGCAATGCCAATACCGGAGCCGTTATCAACCTTTTCTTTAATTCCTAAAAACTGTTCTCGCATTTCTCCGTCCATTCAAACTTCTCTATCTTACGAGTAAGTCGTGTCAAAGGGGCTGCGATCTTCGCAAAGTCCTGAACAAATCTACGATAGTAGCCGGCCAATCCTATGAAACTCCTTACCTCTGTGGGTGTGGTTGGCCTTTCCCAATTTGAGACTGCCTCTATCTTGGAGGGGTCGACCAATACTCCTTCTTTATTGATCACATGTCCTAAAAACTGTACTTCATTCTTCCAGAATTCACACTTCGAGAATTTGGCATACAACTGCTCCTCTCTGAGTATTCCTAGAGCTATCCTCAAATGCTCTGCATGTTCTGTCTCAGTCCTTGAGTAGATCAAAATATCATCGATAAAAACTATCACACATTTATCCAAGTACTTCTTAAATACTCTATTCATTAAATCCATGAAAGCTGCTGGGGCGTTGGTTAATCCAAAGGACATTACCAAGAACTCATAATGCCCATACCTGGTACGGAACGCTGTCTTGGAAATATCTTCGGGTTTAATCTTTAGTTGGTCATATCCAGTTCTCAGGTCGATCTTGGAAAAATAAACAGCATTCTTTAGCTGGTCAAACAGATCGTCTATTCTAGGCAATGGGTACCTGTTCTTTATGGTTAGCTTATTCAACTCTCGATAGTCGATGCACAACCTCATGCTCCCATCTTTCGTCTTAACAAATAAAACTGGTGCTCCCCACGGAGACACACTGGGTCTTATCATACCCTTATCCAAGAGTTCCTGCAATTGGATAGCTAATTCCTTCATTTCTAACGGGGCTAACCGGTAAGGTGCTTTTGAAACTGGCGCCGTCCCTGGGGCCAACTCAATAGCAAATTCAATCACTCTATCGGGTGGTAATCCCGGAAGGTCTTGTGGGAATACATCTTCAAATTCGTTGACTACTGGAATATCTTGTAAGTTGGGCACCTCCTTCTGCGTGTCCACCACATAGGCTAGGTAAGCCTCACTTCCTTTTCGTAGCATCCTTTTGGCCTGGGCCATGGTAAAAAATTTCTGCGTCTGCCTCTTTCCTTTAAATATAACTTCTTTCTTCCCGGGGATATTTAACTTAACTTTCTTCCCTTTACAGTCTATCTGAGCATCGTTGCTAGATAGCCAGTCCATTCCCGAAATCACATCAAACTCCCCTAATTTAAAAGGAATCAGATCAACACTGAAAGATTGCTCCCCTATGCCTATCTCACAGGCGGGGTGAATCTGGTTAACAGGAATAATTTCATGATTGGCTATTTCTACTTGTAAGGGTTCTATCAAGGGTTCAGCCTTAAGTCTTAACTTACGCGCAATGTCCTTTGATATAAAAGATTTAGTTGCTCCCGAATCAAATAAAACATTTGCACTGACTGAATTTAGAGAAAGGGTACCTGCTATCACATCTGAATCTTTCATAGCATCCTGGACTGTCATGTTGAAAGTCCTCGCAGTAGGTGGCTTATTAGAAGCAGCCCTGCTTGCTCCCGAAGCTGCTGGTTTATTCATTGGGCATTCCCTCTTCCAATGACCCGGGCGTCCACACAGATGACAATTGGTGGTTGGAATAACGGCAGGGGCTGACGAAGGGCATTTATTTGAGTAGTGGCCTTCCCGACCACACTTAAAACAGGTTACTGGCTTTCCTTTACACTCCCCAGTGTGATTCCTTCCACATATGTTACAGGCTGGCAATGGGGGTCGAGACTGGTTGGAAAAGGACATTCTTGACTTCTGGCCGCCCTGGCTCACACTCACACTCATCGGCCGCTTAAACCCAGTGTTCTTTCCCGGTAGGGACACTGCTCCTCAATTAAATCTAGTTGGGAAGCTCCTTCCTGCGGAACCTCCACCCATGCTCATACTTTTCCTCTTTATTCCTTTCTTCTCTCTTTCCTTCTGCATCTGTTCACTTCCAACTTCTACAATCGTTGCCTTTTGCACCAGAGTGGCATAGTCCGTAAGCTCAAGGATTGCCACCCTATTCTGAATCCACGGTTTCAGTCCCTGCTGAAACCTCCTAGCTTTCTTTTCCTCGGTGCTCACAAACTCCGGCACAAACCTTGATAACTCAGTAAATTTCGCTTCGTACTCTGCTACAGACAAGTTATTCTGCTTTAGCTCCAAGAACTTGAGCTCCATCTGGTTTTCCATAAACCTCGGGAAATACTTTCCCAGAAACAACTGACTAAATCTCTCCCAGGTTATAATAGCATCTGTCTCCATATTTTTCTTGGCCTCCCACCAGTAGTTAGCTTCTCCTTTCAGAAGGTAGGTAGCAAATACAGTCTTCTGTGCCTCCTCGGTACTCAAAATCTCAAAAGATTTCTCCATTTCCTTTAACCATGCCCTTGCCTCAACTGGGTCGGCTGATCCGTGGAACTCAGGGGGCTTAAGGGACTTAAAAGCCCTGAAAGAGTTTGCCACAGCATTGTTACTTCCTTGAGGGGGTGGGTTGGGTTGACGTTCCAAATTCTGCCTTAGGAGTTGCATGAACTGGCCCATGGGATCCATGCCTGGGTTTGGTACTGGTTGCTCAACCTCGGTTTCTCCTTCTTCAGCCTCTATCTCAAATCCCTCAACATCATATGTTTCCTCTTCCTCTTCATACAGGGAGTCATCCTGTTCCACATAATCCTCATCTTCCTCTTCACTGTGTTCTTGGTTTCTATTGTCCTGATTATGTCTTCCCTGGTCCTCAGATCCAGAGTTCGCCCTAGTTCCAATCTTTCTTGGCGGCATGATTCTGATAATAATTAAAAAAAATTATTGGGAAAATTCAACGTTAGGTCGCAATCATATACAACATTGTGCCTTGCACAGCTCTTATAATGGGGAGAACGTATATCGCAATTCTATTATTTTAAGAAAGTTCTAATACGAAGTGTAGTAATAATAATGATAAAAACAGTGATCCCGTCACTATGGAACTGAACCGAAAGGAAACAAATATATACATAATGCGAGAAATACATAGTTTGATCTGGTCAAAAGTACAACAGTGCTATAGTCATCTGTCCCAAAAGTGATACACAAGAGTCTATCTGTCTAGTCAGAAAAAGGGATGCTATATACAAGTCAACTATCCCGGAAAATTGGCTCTTAATAAGGCCTCGGCTAACTAGATAACTAGACTATTCCATCATCAATCCTGAATCACACACGGAGCGGGTCAGCTCCCATACCCTTTCCATCGCACGACGGAAGATATAGTCGGCCTGCCGCCTGGAGATCCTACCATGCCTGTCCCCCTGGAGAGATCTGAGTCTCGCTCGGGACGTGAGCTCTATCCCCGTAAGCTCCCTCCTCAAGGATCGGGGTATAGAAGCCCTAGTCTCATAAGCTCGGGTACGCCTACCCGCCCTCTCTGCATTCAACTCCCTCCTGGCCTCATCCAGTCGGCCCTCGGCAACAGCCACTCGGGTCCTCAATACATCCTGAACATATCCATGAGCTAACGAAGACTGCCTGTGGGCAGGGTCAAGAGGTGGTGAATCCGGAGCCGCTGAGGGTGCCTCCTCGGTCTGCCTAGGCTCGGAAGTATGGGTCTCTGAGCTGTCATCATCGGGAATCCAGGATAGTGGTGGAGGGGTAGGAGCTCTGACCACCGGGAGTGTGGGTAAAGGAATACCAGCATACACTACCATAGGTCCAACACGCTCCTCAGCTACTGGGACCTCATCCGGGTCCTCCTCATCTGGAATAGCAATAACCTCTGTCTCTGACTCCTCTGAGGGGTCCTCCTCATCTGAAATAGCAATGACCTCCGTCTCTGACTCCTCTGAGGGGTCCTCCTCATCCTCCTCCATCTCAGGCTCCTCCTGATCCTCAACATCTAGAAGTGCCTCATCATGCTCGCGCTCGAACATCTCAGGGTCCCCTATCTCAGGCGCCTACACATTAAACGAGCTAAGTTACTATCATGATACTTATAAGGGTTCCCGTAAGGGTTTTAACTGTCAGTACTACTTTAAGTAGTCCGACCATGAACTTGGCAAGAGTCCTTATTATCTTTGTGAGTTTATTATTATATCATTGCATCATCTCTGAGGTTTATAACGCTTAGCTCTGATACCATTTCTGTAACACCCCCAGATCCGGGGTCGGGGATCCGGGTCGTCACGGTCTTTCTTTCCACAATATCACTTCACTTAATTAATAATAATAACCTTATGCTGTGACCCCACACTAACACACACCACAACCCGTTATAGTCTCAGAGATGAAATTGAAATAAGTACAAGTCTTTGAATCCACCATTTAAAAGTTATTACAACCCAAAATGATTACTTGATAAATTTACAGTTAATTGCCATTATCTGCCACAAGTTATAATTATACATAATTTGATTCTCAAAAGTAGATGGTCTGAACTATAATAGATCTACCTCTGCAGCTATAGCAGCTACAACATCATCGGGAAGACGCGGGACGCTTCCCACGCGCTTGCGCTGGGTCTGCTGGAGTCTGGCCATCTCTCCTAACTGTTGTTGTGTGATGAAGAAATAAAGCAAGAGTGAGCCTTACAGCTCGCAAGATAATACATAGTGATAACAATAATATAAGTATCTAAATGGATACTTACTAGAATCTTTATCATGTGTAAGATAATTACTTACTAGATATAAGTAAAAACAAGGAATGAAGTTACCAATACTTCACTACACTTATATCATTTATAAAGCTACTTGAACTACCACTGTTCAAAGTATTATAAGTTTTTTTTAAAAAAACATCCCATAGATGAGACCACAAGTTAAGACTTGAATAGATTCAATCTTTAAAATATTATTGAATGAAATAAAGTTACGAGATACTTTATTTAGTCCCGATATATATATCCACATATATATCTCTTAAACATTTCCTGGAACCTCTGTTATGTAAAGTATGACAGAGTTTGAAGCATCCAATGAATTTTGGAAAGGAAAAGAATTTTGGCATAAACCAGATATCTTGCTGATCAGGCAAAGATACCAATAAGTAACCTTTTCTACTAGTAGATGGATGAATCCCCCACCGGTCATCACCCTGGCCACATAAGGACCTTGTGCTGGACCGCCACCCGGCCTCTTACGCGTTGATGGACTGCCACCCAGCCACTTACACTTTAATAGACCGTACCCCGGCCTGTCGCTTATGCCGACTCAATTAAATGGGCTTACTTCCCGAACATTGGGCAAGTAATCAATTCATTTATCAAAACAGCAACCTTGTTGCGAATATAAAATACACCATAGAGCCGGATCCCTCAGGTTTTGAGCGAGTATTTAGGTCCCCTTAAAAGGAAGATCTTAAATATAAAAAATGAGTTTTGGGATCCGCTCTAACTTTTAAAAATCATTTTGAAGACTCGAAAACACTTTAAAGAGTGTTTGGAGTAAAACTGATTTAATGAAATAAATCAGTCCCGATATATTAGAAAATATATGAATATTATTATTTAAATAATATTCCCACAAAGAATTATCTTTATAAAAATAATTGAAGTAGAAGTATTAAAACTTATACTTGAAACGAGTATTAAATAACCAAAGATACACTTATATGAAAGTATTATCTTTATTTGAATAATCGAAAATAAGTTTGATTATTGACACCTTATTCTTTAATAAAATAAAGAATATATTTCAGTAATAAGCGGAGTCATAATACCTCGAATGAATATTATAAATAATATTCATTAAATAAAATAAAGGAGTCATACATCCTCAAATGAATATTCAAATAATATTCATTAAACAATATAACTGAGTCATAAGCCCTCGAATGAATATTCAAATAATATTCAATAAATAAAATAAAGTTATCGAATAAACCTTATTCGATTAATAGTTTTGAAAACTATAACCATATATATATATAAATATATTTATATAAAATCTACTCGGGATCCTCGACTCCCGGTTTTAGAAAATGTTTTCACCTTTGGGTCCCTATACTAAGGGTATATGCAAATTACCGTTATTCTCTAGCATAGGTATTATCAACTGAACCAACAGATATATATGGCAAGAATATGAAACAGGCATGCATATATATACCATATCAGCATGCTTCAATATATCGCAAAATTTGCTAATTAACCAACATGCATCTATCACAAGATAATGCATATACATATATACATCACAACAACAGTTATACGGGTAGAAAACTTGCCTGAGCGACTTGGGGTGATAAAAGGCTCGGGACGAGTCTGGTAACCTATAAATAACAAGTAAGTTGGAATTAAACCAAAATCACTTGTAAATCTATACTTTAACTAACTTAGACTCTAACGCTTGTTTTGCGCTCACTGATTCGCTTAAGTCACTCGGGTACCCTCGGCTCCACCATTTTTAATAATTTAACCTTTACGAGTTTTAAAGCGATTCCTTCGCGAGTGTCTTACCAACTGCCTAACACACTTACCATAAATGTTTCATACATTAATTAACCCTTTTTGGTCTTTAACCTATGTTTCAAAGTAAGGCGAGGGGAAAAGTTTCGTTCGCGAAACGCCGTTACTTGAAATGGTCGTTTCTCCTAAACCGTGCATCGGAATCGAACGAACTACATATCAAAACGAAGCTCGTAACATGAGCTATCTAGACATGGAAATGGTCATAATCTAGCAGGGGTTCTCGGGTCCTAATGTTATGCACAAAAACAGTCTAAAGAAAATCGGACGTTACAACGGCTATGTTTACGCGATTTCCAATATTTTAAACCATTCAAAACCATCCCAAATCAACCTCAAATCCAACATACAACCAACATCCATCCTTATCACATCATAACAACCCCAACCAATTCAATTTAATCATTCATACTTATGCCTAAGCTTAACTTTAATCATACCTAAGTTCTTTTAATCAAAACCACAACATTTACCATTCCATTTCACTACCATTTCAAATCCCAAACTCTAAATCACAACAACAAGCTACAATAGCACCCTACTAATCAAAATCATCTTATAATATATAGGAATCTAGGGTTTGGAGATGGTATACCTTCCTTGAAGTGGTGGGAGGAGCTAGGAAGCCTTAAGAAGATTTGAGAAGTCTTAGGAATGCTTGGATCTTCAAGGAAAACAAGAAAAACTTCAAGTTAAAAACTTGAAAACACTATTCATAGTCTTCTTCTTTGATTAAATGAAGAAGATTGATAAGGAATTAATGGCTTAAACTCATGATATAGCCCTAACTAAGCATGAAGATGATTAGGGAATTTACTCACCAATTTAGGAAGCTTGGATCTTTGATTTTTGAATTTTTCTTACCTTTTGAATAGTGAAAAGCCGAGAGCTTCTTCAAGAACAAGCCTTGGTTCTTTTTGATTTTGATGAAAATGATTTTACTTGGCTTGGTTGCTTTGTTTTTGTGTTTGATTTAGTCAATTACCTTCTTGCCCTTGAATTTGTGTGGTTACAAAGCCACCACACCTCCTTCCTTCCCATGTCTTTCTCCCCCTCTCCAATACCTCATCCTGTTCCAACTCTAGTTCATAAGTCTTCAAGATTCCATATAATCTTTCAAGAGTAAAGTCCTTATAATCCTGAGAGTTTCTTAAGGAAACAGTCATGGGTTTCCATTCCTTTGGTAAGGATCTCAAAAATTTAAGATTTGAATCCTTCACCTGGTACACTCTACCATACAGCTTCAGTCCATTCAACAGCTTTTGGAATCTATTAAATGTGTCATTTAAAGATTCATTCTCTTCAAAATGAAAGTACTCATACTGTTGAATGAGAAGCTGCATTTTGTTCTCTTTTACTTGTTCTGTACCTTCACACAGCAACTGAACTGTGTCCCAAACCTCTTTGGCAGTTGAACAATTTATCACATTATCAAACATATCCTTGTCAAGACCATTAAACAAAATGTTCATAGCCTTCTTATCCTTGTGGACTTCTTCTGTGTCTTCCATTGTCCATTCTGCTCTAGGTTTTGGAATGGATTGACCAACAGCAATTGTGGCCGTAGCAACTGTGGCTACTTTGTGGGGAATGTGAGGACCATTCTCAATGCAGTTTACATAACCTTCATCTTGGGAGAGTAGATGAAGGTGCATTTTCACCTTCCAGTGGTGATAACTGTCTTTGTCAAGAACTGGGATCTTTACTCCAATATCCTTCTTACTCATCTTTGTTAGATTCCAAGATCTTTAAACTCTTTGTATGTCAAGAGCCTGCTCTGATACCAATTGTTATTCCTAGAGGACTAACAATGAGATTTACAGAAGGGGGGTTGAATGTAAATCTCAAAACTTTTTCAGGTTTTGAGAAGTTTATTAAAGCAGTGTGTTCTAGATGAACAAGTGTATGAATTGCTTTGAGCTAATGCAGACAGATATATATTCAAACACAAAATGTAAAGAACACAACAAACTTTAAAAACTTTTCTGGTGGATTTGTTGTTCCACCAGAGATGGTATATTAGAAAATCTGTGTTCAACAATGTTGATCACAGCTGCATCCTAGTACAAACTAGATGAATTTTCTCTCAAGATATTTCTTAACAGCTCTGGAAAATCTCTTTCTAATTACTAGCTTCTTCTTGGTTTATAAATTACCAAGTGTACAAGTGAAAAACAATATAAAATTACAATAGTAAAATAAGTTCTTCACTTGCTTCTTTTCCTGTTCATTCAAGTACTTTGTTGACTATTGCATCTTTGTACTAAAGAAGAACGGCTGCTTTTTCTGTTGATCCTGAAATTCGGCTACCACATCTCAGTTTTCTCTGTCAACCCATGTGCCTCTGTCTGTAGGTACAACTACCACTTATCAACGGCTAATTAGCAGAATATCCGTTGAAGCTTTCATCCGTTGATGCATTTATCCGTTGATGCTCTCATCCGTTGATGCTCTCATCCGTTGAAGGATGTTATCCGTTGAAGCTTTAGAGACATCCGTTGAAGCTTAGCTTCTCATCCGTTGAAGGTCTTTAAGTCATCCGTTGATACCACTTCATTTATACAAAATTACAAGGCATGAAATATTTACAATTGGCCTTCCTATCTGCATATCATCTAGTAGTCAACATGACTTATAGTTTCTCTCAACTTCTAAGAATTACATTTTAAATACAGAGACTGAAATATGCTACAATACTAGACTTATTTCTAAGTAAAGCTACACCATCAACGGATAGCCAAAGTGGTCTTATCCGTTGAGGCTACTGACACTAAATTTCTACTTAAGTGTTTTGTTAAACATATCATCAAACTAATGCACATATATTCCTAACACCCTCCTTGTCCCCTTTCTATTGGTTGGATGACATCATTCCCACTAATCCCTTTGATTAACTTCCTAATCGTTTGCCTAATGACCGCTGATCTGTTATACGGTTCGCTTAACTTTCGTTCTTGTTTATCATTTGAAGGATCATACCCGGGATCTTATTACTTAGGTTCCCTTAACCTTTCTCAATACATTATATTCCTTTTTATGATCCTCTATTATAATCCTTTAATTTAAATCCTTTTTATCCTGTTACCTTATACTCAATTCTCTCCGTATCTAGTGGATTTCCAAGGAAAACCAAAGTGTTCGGAATTGGATTCTGACGATCTTTACATACACTTATATACTACATAGAGTACTAATAATATCCCAGAATATCCATAACAGAACCCCTACATAGTGTGGCGTGAAAAGTTTTCTCATTCAGCTAAAACACTATTCACAAGGGTTACAAAAAGTTAAAAATTTTGGGGTTATTACATGGCATGATCCTGAAACAAGAGTTATGTCAAAACAGGTATGCATGATGAAATAATTCAAGGGTATCGCATGGCATTCTTATTTACATATGAGGTCAAGTTTCAAATTAAATAGACATGGTGATGCATATAAAGGCATAAAATAACAGTTAAGAGCAATGGAACGATAGTGCATAATAATTAAAATCTAGAGGTCTCAATACATCAAGATCAAGATAAAGTCTGATTCTAGGAATAACATGCTTATTGAAAGGAAACAACTGGGAATTCTACGAAGTCCGATAATACAACAACATGAAAGGTAGATAATGGAAAGAACTAAGGCTCCACTCCATCTGAACGGGGCTTGGTAGTCTTCTCCTCTCGAAGCGTCTTCACAATGCTCTGGAGCTCATCCGCCACCATCTGGATGATATACTGGCTGGTACGGTCTCGGTGCGATGGCATCTCCTCAAGCTTAGTGTTGACATACTGAACCAAGGTCTCAAGTCTCGCAGTCATCTGCTCCTTAGGCTTCCCTTCATAGTTTCGGCTGTCCGAATACATGTTCTTCAGTCGGTCTATAAGTCGGTCGTACTTGCCCTGAAGCATGTCAAACTCGCGCCTCAACTCAGCATACACGGAGAAAGCAATAGTGTCGTCTGACCCAGAGGCTGACAAGGAATGCGCCCTTTGCTGGCAAACCAATAAGAGGAGTATTAATAATAAATTTACTTAACCTACTCTCTCGCATATTATCTATAACCTATACATATATCCTATAACCTATTTGGGCTGTCCAGGGACTCTAAACCGTAGCTCTGATACCAAAACCTGTCATACCCCCAACTTAACAAACACAATATATAACTATTACAATATTTAAAAGAAAGTAAATATAGCCGAATCCAAGATCTTACAGTTTAGGGTTTGGAACAGCCCAATACTACCATCTATTACAACTGATTTTAATATCAAGTCCTCACACAAAACTATCTCTTATTCTACCTGAGCTTGGACATACGCATCGGCGTTACAGGTCTTACGGGTTGTTTGCTTGAATCTAACCATAGCTGCTAGCTGTAATATCAGGGTTAAAGCAAAAAGTGAGCCAAATGCTCAACAAATGCTAAACAATACGGTACAAAACATAAATCGAGATATTAAAGAATGACATTACGAAGATATACCTAATAATAACAAGAGATGAAATTTTGGGTGATGGCATCATTTGCTTAAATCAAAACATTTTTCAAAATCATATCTTAATCAAAATCATTTTATGACGCTACGGATTACAGCCGGTGATCAGCCGCGAAGTAATCCCGAACCTCGCTGGGTTCTAAAACATTAATGGGATCCCTAGGCAACTTTTAAGCCTACAATATAAGGGTGGAAAGGACTCGCGTCTCAGTCCAGATCCACTAATCAAAGAAAGCATTTATCCCCCCTTGGGACTGAAAATCCACATTTTAATCATTTCAAAAACTGATGCCGATTATAATAAAATCTCTTAAGTAGTAAACATTTTTATCAAGGGATTTTAGATCAACTTTGAAACACTGGAAATATGTCACCAAATCTCAGGGCCATGATCCACTAGACTTTACTATATTAGGGTGATTGAAAGGTTTCCATTTACAAGAACTTTGACAAGGAGATTTAGCAAGGCTATTGGATAATATGAAAGAGTAATGCCAAACTAGGCTTAAAGCAATGGTTTTTAACAAGGTACAAGTACTAGAACATCAAGAAGATAAGCTTCATGAATACTAGGGTTGTTAAGGTATGGAGAAAATGATCTTTAGCTCAAGGTATATCAGGATTGTCGAGCTTTAAGGTAAGAAAAAGGGATACAAAATCAATTAAGAACAACTTTAAAGAATCTCTGGCTTTTAGGTATCAAGGAAAAGTTTCTATTGGGGTTCAAGCATCCGGGTGAGATGTTCAAGACTTCTCAGGGATCAATAGCATGTTAAACAAGAGGGTCAATCAAGTATTATAACGAATATTTATTTTATCAAGGCATTCCAATGACTCTGATATACTAGCATGATACGACTTTTGATCTACTTGCAATAAGTACTTGAGGGTTCATGGCATTTATATATATTACTAAGATAGATTTGAGAATTACTTGGTTCACGTATAACAAGATAACTCAGGATACTCGCATCATATATATATATAAACTAGTTATCATACATTCGCAGTGTAAACGAAAAAGCAGATTTAACTTGCCTTGAGAAAGGCTGGTCTGGTCTGGCTGGTAGCAGCAACTGGAAGCTTTACTCGACCTTTATGGCAAGTTTACCCTCGTCTCGAGATTCTACATTAATAATAATAACCTCATTATAATATATTCTCACCAACTCAACCTATTTACAAACCGAAATTAAGCACAAATGGCACTTAGGCCTATATGCACGCAATTTTTAATTACCTTATAAATACAATAGTACACATAGCCACATATACTCATATATCATATTTTAATAACAAATAATATCACACACACCATATTGCAACACTAGGCTTGGATGATCTCGATCCCCAACTAAGTTACTTGATCGCTAAACTAGACAAAGTCTCCAAATTTTGGCCTCCTAACTCGATGTGCCTTTACTAAACTATCCAAAACCTATTGACCCTCACTTGGGCCTTTTACTCTACTGGATTTATACTATATTTCAACCATAGTGGTCAACATGGGTCTCACTCATAAGTGTTCTAAAATTATGTGATAAGTGAAAGTGCTTACTAAGGAAAATTGCATAATGACATCTATGGTTTCTTGAGTGCATTAGACACTCTTACACCACAAGTTTACCTCCAAAACTTCTACCCTAGACTCTTCTGACGATAAGGCATCTCCCAAACTTGATGTGGTTCATGGGCCTAGCTTGGGCCTCCTTGGGCCTAAGCTTAAAGTCCATGGTTCCCCTATTTTACTGGGCAGAAAATGCCCTGACTTGAACTAACTTGTGACACATGGTTCTAACTCAAATCCTATGTACTATGGCTGGAAAAACTCCTCTGACAATACCTCTAACTAAGGCTCAACTGGGCCTAATGAGGGCCTACCCATGACATGGTCAAAACTTCCTATTTCTAAGTTGCAACAAAACTGTCCCCTGCTGGACAGATTTTGTGATTTCACTCGTGCACCTAACCAAACGACTTACAAACCTCCAACAAACACCTAAAACCTATCATATACTCCTAGTTCTATCTTCTGGTGGTTTGGGCCTCAAATTTCACAACAATGACATGGTCAAAACTCACCTAAACCTCAGGGCACCAAACTGATTTTCTACAGAAACTAATACTCTCCTTTCTCCAAGGTTCTTACTTAACAAACCCTAACAACACAAACCAAAGTACCCAAACCAAAACTTAACTAAGGTGATCTAATGAACTAACTCCCTTACACTCAAAATAGGCTTAGTGGAGATCATCCTTACCTAAGGTGCAACATAGCAAAACAAAAGTAATCACATTACACAAATTACAAGTCATCAAGTTTTCAAGGACAACAACTTTAACCATCTTGATAAGTATAAACGAGATAACATCACATATTAAGGAGAACAATTCTTAATTAATATCTTAACTAAAATTAAGTTTTACTAACAAAATATCAATCCGAATGGTCAAGAACTTCCAAAATTCCAAGAGTGATCTACATGCATGCATGACTTTGAGTCTTACAAACCAAAACAACATAATTTCCAAATAAATTTTCATTATAATTCAACATGCAAGCCTATCATGGATTATATCTAAATGACCACCTAGCATGCAAAGGTTTTTACCAAGATTTTACTAAGATTTTCATGTTATCATCACACAAACACACAAAATGAAACAAGGCAACCAAAACACCATCCATTCGACTCCTATCAAGTCATGGACGAATGGATTAGGCTGAAAACAACATTTGTATAAGTGTAACACACTCATGTCTTGCCATTCTCAACCCTATGATACTATAACTCATGGTGAAAGCCTTGAATTCACAAGAATCAAGGATATTTACTTTGAGTTTAACAAAACAACACCATGCAAGGTCAACACATAAGTTTCCTACTCTAAACTCTTTAGATATACAAGAACAACATGTAGGGAGTAAGATTACTTCATTATAGGATGATTGTTTGAGTGAAGAAATGAAGAAAAGAAGGGAATGGGGGCCTCGGTTTTGGAATGGCCGAGAGGGAGGGGGAAAAAGCTGAGAGGGAGGGAGGAGGAGAAGGGGAGGGTGAAGTGGTGGGGTGAAAGTGGAGTGGTGATCACTATTTGATTTGTTTTTATGTCTTTGATTTGACTAAAATGTGAGTGGGTTTGGGAAATGACAAGAGTAGCCCTCTAGCTAAAGTTTGGCCATTTTGCATGCAAGGTCAAAGAGGTAATTTGGCTAGTAAATTATGAGTTAGTGGGTTTGGAAATGTCTTCTTTGTCCTTGAGGAGAATAGAAGGGTGACTTGTATGCAAGGACTTCTATGTAATTTGCTAATTATAACAAATAAAATTTGTAAAGATTTATTTTTATAAAATAAAAAACAAGTTCAAAAATTATAAAATTTTTACCATAAAATAACTTGGATTCTTAGAAATTTTATAAAATCACTTTTGAAATTTGTGAACAAAATAACTTTTAAAAGAAAATTTCTCCAAGGTTTAGAATATTCCTTATAAATCAAAAAAAGGGAAATAAATAAACTTTTGCTTTGAAAAATCATATACTACATAAAGCAAATTTATAATGCAGAAATTTTCATTCACACAAACGTACAACCATTTAATATATTTACATTCAGCTCTAATATTGTACCAAGTCCACAAATAATATTACACAAAATGCCGGTCGTAACACGAATGATATTTGTAAGATTTCCCCATTGAAAGAATACTTTTCTTTTCGAATAATGAAAGAATCTCGAATAAAATCATCAACCAAAAGTTAACCATTAAGGTCTCAAATGATGCTATTTTAAAATAAGGAGTTGTATCCAGTAATTAAAAAATAAGGAAGTATATTATTCTTCAATCACTTTATGATTTTAAATGGATATTCGCTAAATAAATGATACAATAGAACATTTCATGAACAAAATATTTAAGAAAACTGGATATGAATCCTTGTTCAAGTGGGAGACCTAGTTAGGTCTCAATTAAATCATTCTTTGAAAATTTTATCAACAAATAAATTTTGCATATATAATGCACTATAGGATAAAAAAAATAATAACTAGTCCATATCAAGTAATATTATCAAACGGCTAAAAAATGGCCAGCTCAATTGGTTTGATACATAGTAACTAGCTAGGATGATTAGCTAGGCTTCCATCGTATTAATTAAAATTTTGACTAGTTAGAACAATTAACTAGTCATTTTTGAGAACATATGCAACTAAACATATTTCAGTTTGTTCATAAAAATCTCAACATCGTAACCACTGAAGCCATTTGTGGCTACCTGGATTACGATTTTAAAATAAGGATTTTTCAAATTTGGGCCAAGAAAGGCAATTATAACTTTGAATCGAGTGGTCTTGGCATCGGAAGAATCGATAGCGTCTCATCAAATATTTCCTACCAATAAAATGCTACACTCAGAGTTGCCCTCGTTCACATACTTTATCAAATTCTCAAATAGAATTGAATTCGGAATACCAATATCAAGTTGATACCCTTACTCTGATTTCAAAGTTCAACATCCAATCTCATCCCGAATAGAAGAAAAGGATTCCCGAGGAATCTATGGATATTAGATCATCTATGTTTTTGACAATTTGTTAGATATTTACAATCTCGACTGAGAAGAGTAACTGTGAAAGAAGAATAAAATGAAGATATTCAATATGAATATTCATTGATGAATTGAGGAAAATTTATTAAAAATTCCTTGGATAATTGAAATAAAGTATAAATAGCTCTGAATCGAACAAGAAGATCATATTCAATGAATGAAAGTTCGTGGATCAACTAAAAGAATTGAACAAGTCCTAATGCGGAGAAAGACTATTCAAGTTATTGGTCACATCAGAAGTTCAAATAAGGAAACTAAAAGGATTGCCTGATATGACTTATCAAGGCAATGCGAATGATAAACAGTTTGGAGGGAGTAGTGTAATGGTGAGTAGATGCCAAAGTAATTCACTGATTATCCTAACCCTCATCGTTATCCGTCTGAGGATGATACCATCTCTTCATTTTCGCAATTCCATGTTTCAACTAGTGTCTCCCTCAACATCATTTTAAAGTCACTTACTAACTTCACTTTCGTAAGTATATCTGTCATTCCGGTGTTTTACCTCGAAGGCCTTTCTCAGAATTATTCCAAAAGTATCTGTTAAACAAATAGGGGCCTTCTACACGCATCCGTTACTAATTACAAGTGGCCAGTTCCCCCTAGGAACAGATGAAAGAGATCTCTCAAGAATCTCAATGTAGTCCATAAGTTCAGTGGCATGTGTGTGTAAGTGACCATACATTACCGAGTATATTTGTAACGATTGGGAAATTATGCTTGTATTATATCATATTTATAATAAATTACATGTTTTAATATGCCATTTATATGTAATTAGCTATAAAACCCTAACTGATACGCGTTACGTATATTCTGTATTGTCCGGGTACTTTCAGGGTATTTTTTGCATATTTTATTTTGTCTTTATAGCTTTTGTATCAAAAGTTATAAGACCCGAACTAGGATTTTATAGCTGATATTTCAAATAAAATACTGGGATTTATTTTTCATCAAACGGCTTGTACCATCGTATTATTCTGAATATCTAGATAATTTATAAATTTTCTTGTTTCGCGAAAAATAACTTTTTCGGGCCCCATTGGGTGTTAAAAACCCCACAAAAATCATATTTTTATTTTTATAAAATTACAGGACTTTCATTGATACCATTTCTTTGTATTTTTGAATTATTCACAATTTTTGGGAAATTTTGGCATATATATTGTATATATAAAATACTTAAAAATTAAATTTTATTACTAAAAAATTATAAAATTTGGGGCCAATTAATTTTAATAGATGTATAATTAGGGCTTTAATTTTAATTAGGAGTATTATTTTACCTACTATAAATAGCCTAATTTTTGTTTAATTTTTATTAATTAATCATTAAAAATCAGAAAAATACCCAAAATACTCTGAAATTAGGGTTCTTGAGTTCGAGAATCAAATCGTCATTTTGATCAATTCTGGTAACCAAAAGGGGTCGTGTTTGTGCTCAATCTTCATAGTTTTTCAAGCTCTATTCAATTCTGTAATCAAATTGAATCAGGAAGGTATGAAACTCAAACTCAATTCTGGGTTTCATGAACAAATTTGGGGTTTTAATTTCTGGGGATTTTTGGATGTTCTTTGTAACGCCCCCAAAACCGGGGTTAGGAATCTGGGTCATCACGCCATCCTTCACTCATGTGTAACCTGTATAGATTCAATAATCCAACATACCCCAATCTCATGCACACACACACACAAGTTATACTCTTTGAAACGATGTATAAAATGTAATCTTCTTTTATTACACTCAAATGTACTTTACAGGATCTCAAACAAATATTCATAACCTCTACATGAAGTTACAATAATTACGACTGATATCTTATACCTATCTGATACTCTTGCCCACCTGAGACAAAGCTGCCAGGGATTCTCCCCATGAATGCAAGCGACTAAGTCCCACACCGGCATACTGGTTATCTGTTGTGTTGTGTCATTTAAAAGAATGCAAGAGTGAGCTATAATGCTCAGCATAATAATGTATAGTATGAAATGACTGTATGATAAACTCAAGTAAAATGTCATATATGATAAATATGTTTTATTCAAAAAATAGTTTTCCTTAGTGATACACACCTTCTTTTGAAAACAATTCTTTGGTGGATTTATTATCCTGTGAATACCTTAATGGTAAACCCAACACATAGGCTTGAGTTACGGTATTGCATTACAATTCGAATTGGAAGAATAGGACATTCGTTGGAGCCACCGCATACGATGATCAATCGTACTACGGAAATAGTAACCTTTTCTACTATTAGAAGGACGACACTTTTGTATCCAGGTTATCACCCTTGCCGCATACAGGCTATGTGTCCTCATTTCGGGTATACACACACTTCGCAGGTCCTTAGGTACATATAGTACCGTCTTCTATGGTACCGGAATTCACATTAAGCGTACCTACCACGACATCAGTATCCTGGATAGCGTCCTTCATAGACATATCAAAAACTCTAGCCCTTGGAGTCTCATTCACTGCTGGAGTAGATCCCATAATTCTTAATGCATTACTGACTGGGGCTGGTGTCTTGCAATCCCTGGCTATATGTCCTGGCTTCCCACATTTAAAGTATATAAATCCAATAGCTGGAACCTTAATTGCTGGATTCCGGGTAGACTGATCCTTGTTCACTAGCTCTCTCGATGGCTGGTTGCGGCACTCCCTCGAATAGTGCCCTTTCTGATTACACTTAAAACAAACCATGCCCAACTTATTACAAACTACTCTGTGTTTCTTCCCACATACTTGACAATCTGGAAAAGTTAGCCTCAACTGATTCGGCTGATTCACATTGACTAGACGGTTGCCTTTACCTCTGTCGCCTACATTTTGCTTCTTAAAATTAAAATTCCTTCCTGGCTGAAACTTGCCCTTCCTAAAATTTGGAAACTTTCCTGGTTGTGACTGTCCTTCATTCCCTTCAAACTTTATCTTCTTACTCTCCTTCTCTTTCTATGACATCTCGCTCTCTGTTTCTGCAATCATAGCTTTCTGTACAACTCCTGTATAGGTATCTAATTCAAATATGGCTACCTTTCCTCTGATCCATGGCTTCAGACCTTGCTGGAATCTCTTAGCCTTCTTCCTGTCAGTATCTACATATGATGGAATATACCTTGATAACTCTTCAAACTTGCTCTCATAATTGGCTACCGACATATTTCCTTGCTTTAACTCTAAAAACTTCAGCTCCATTTGATCCTGAACAAACTGGGGAAAATACTTTTCTAGAAATAATTCTTTAAACCTCTCCCAAGTAATAACATCTGTACCTTCCAAGGTCTTCACAGTTTCCCACAAATAGGTGGCCTCATTTTTCAAATAATAACTTGCAAACCCGACCTTCTGTTCTTTCTTTAACTTAAATAAAGAAAACGACTTCTCTATTTCCTTTAACCAAATATTCGCTTCAATCGGATCTAAGGAACCCTTGATTTCTGGTTGGTTTACCGCCTGAAAAGTTTTGAAAATTAACTGGGGACTGATCTGTCTTTGTTGTTGTTGAGTCAGGTGAACTGTTTGTTGAGCCAAGATTTGAAGAATCTGGGCTGTTGCTGGGTCTATGGGTCCTGGGTTTACATTCTGGTTGGTATTATCTTGGTTGTTGTTGTTGTTTTCTTCATTCTGGGTGTGGGTGCGGGTATTTCTTCTGGGAGGCATTTTCTGTAAAGAATCAAACAACTTATTTAGCTTTTAAATCAAATCCTTTGCATAAAAGAAAAGTTTTGTAAAACAGATATATCTCTTTTTGAAAACAGTTATAACAGTTGAACTAAATAAATTGAATGCTTCTTTACAGAATATAAACAGTTATGGGGATAGGGTACATGGTATCACAGGAGGTATAAATGGTGCAATAAGTAAAGTAAAACAGGTGCAGTAATGTAAATAACAATGCTGGAAAGGAAAAAGGTACTGATATATATATCAAAAGTTTTAGGTAGTACAAGCGTAAAGACGCTTTGAAAGTAAAAGCAAAAGGGTACAACAAACCTACTCACTAGTCAGCAAATCTAGTCTATAAATACAACCCAAAAGTCTACTGATACACAGTACACACTACTGTACATACTAAACAACCACAACAGCACTACTCAGCGTCTCCATCTCTGTGCCTCTGGCTTATTGAAAGTCTGGACCTCCAATCTCCTCAAGCTCCTCTAGAACCCACTTAGCCCACTCCATATGAAAATCAGGGGTGATATCCTCATGAGTACCCTCAGCAATCCTCACAGCAGCTACTCTCCGAAACACCTAGAGCCTCTCTCTGAGTCGCCCCTCACCACTCCCGACATCTCTGGTACGCATGATATGCAATAAATCCTGAATCTGACCCTGTATGAATCACTGCTCCATAAGAGAAGCCTCGAACTGATGGTATGGGACATGATAGGAAGAGAAATGAAAAGGTACAACTGTAACTGAGTGACCAGTAAGGCCTGAATTAGCAGGTGGGGGGCCTCTAAGAGGTGGCCTCATGCCTGGGGGTGAAATAGCCTACAGTGGTACGGACTGCAACACAGGTGGAGGTAAAATAACCAACACTGGTGGAATAACAGGACGTGGATCTGAAGATGGTCCTCCAACTGAGGGCTTTGAGTGATCAGCTGATACAGGGATGAAAGAGTCGGCCATCGCTGCTATCTGAAATCATATGGCAATAATAAGAATCTCGAACCACGACATGAATCATACTAATACCTGTTATACCGTCGCACTCAACCTCTCGACGTTCTATCTTTCTATTTCCTTACTTCTAATCCTAACCCTCTACCCATTCCCGTCAACCTAGGCTTGTGTCAGTGACTTATAACCTGTAGCTCTGATACCAAACTTGTGGCGCCCTCCAAACCCGGGTCAGAAGTTTGGGACCCACACATACACACCTTATTTATAACCTGCTTATAACAATAATAAAGATAATAATATGTTGTGACCCTACTTACCAACCACCACGGATCGTAATAGGTTAAAGTATGTACACAAGCCACACACCCACACTTATATTACAAACGCCCAAATCCCAACTATTCAAACTTACAACTGAATATTAAACATTATTACAAATTTCATAAACTTAAATTATTCCAAAAGGTGTCATCTAGCTTAACTCGATCAACTTGGACCCCTAGCTCTTACACTGGATTGGAGGTCCTCGCTACTAACAGGTTCCTTCTTAACTGGAAAAGAACATAAACAACATCGCACAAATGAGCTAACTAGCTCAGCAAGTCACATTGACAAGACTGAGAATAATGATCATCAAGTGAAAAGAGTTAAGGTCTCAAGTGAACAACGATTAATGATTTATAATTGGATATTATATTTCCATTTAAAAAAAACCAAGGTTAGGCTGCTGATCAGTCACGCACTAACCCCGAGCAAGGCACACAGCTCTGCTCTAATTACTGGATCCAAGGCACACATTGGCCTACTTGACCACCAATCGGGTCTGACCACAAATCTGGTCCACAATTTTATAAAACAATCCAATTCTATCATAATAACAGAATAAACAATGTAAAGCAATAAACAGAATCATAAGCAACATTGGATGTCCAATAATGAGATAGTTTCAATCTTCACAAAGGAACAATATGGCAATTTCAAAGAATGGTTGTCAGGTGGTGAAAGAATTGGATAACAAAAGAATTAAAGTTTCAAGGTTATAAGGATTCGATCTTTCAATGCATCAGGTACAATGGTTTGAGTATATGAGCAATCTTGGTTCCGTGTTTGGTATTTAGTTTGTATATATTTGTGGAGTAGTATTGTTTCTCTGTGGTTTGTATTTAGGTAATCAACAATCAATGGTTCAGAAAGAATAAGGTTTACGGCTCAAAGATCAATAAATGGAATCAAGGTTTGGGGTTCAGTGCTTCAAAGCACTTGCAATATAAAACATGACTATCAATTATCTACAATATATCTCAAGAAAGTTCAGAACACTTGCCTGATATTAGCTTGCTGTACTTCTTGGTTCAGTGTTTGGTATTTAGTTTGTATATATTTGTGGAGTAGTATTGTTTCTCTGTGGTTTGTATTTAGGTAATCAACAATCAATGGTTCAGAAAGAATAAGGTTTACGGCTCAAAGATCAATAAATGGAATCAAGGTTTGGGGTTCAGTGCTTCAAAGCACTTGAAATATAAAACATGACTATCAATTATCTACAATATATCTCAAAAAAGTTCAGAACACTTGCCTGATATTAGCTTGCTGTACTTCACTAACTTCCAATCACAATCTCCTATTCCTCGACTACTTGCTTCCCTTTCCTACGCCTTGCCTCTTCTGCTCACATATCATAAGTATCTATCAATAATCAACTCATATGATTCGATTTGGTATACACTTCTATCTACCCTTCATTTTACCCAAATCCGACTAACAGATTGAAAGTTATACTAAAACCAAGTAAACACTAATCACATAGTTCGACAGTCAAACAAACAAGTCACATATAACACATAATGCGTCAAACAATCAATGAAATTTCATTTATAAGGAAGTCTCGGCTTATAACAGTCTTTCGGGTAATATGATTTTTAAAACATTTTTCGGAGTCAAAACGGGTCGTTGAATAAATTTTAAAACAATAAATAGGGTTTGGTTGGCCAAACATGGCTTCAAAATAATTTTATAATAATTATCGAGCCTTGAGAACAATTTAAAATAATATTTTAAAGCTCGAAACTATTTTTCAGAATTTTTAAATCAATAATAAATAATTAAATCAAATTAAATAATTAATTAAAATTAATTAAAAATTAATTAAATTAATTAATAAATTAATTTTTGAATTAATTGACCAATTAACTAATTAATTATTAACTAAAATTAATTAACTAATTAATTCAGATTTATTTTTGAATTAAAAATAATTTTTGGAATTAAAATAATAATTTTTGGAATTTTTATTAATTAAAAACGAATTTTTATAATTAAAATAAATAGGAACTATGATTTTTAAATATTTTTAAAACAATAATCCAAAATATGCAAACTCTGGAAACCTGGGGGACAAAACTGTTTCTTCCCCAAAAGTCCAGGGGCCTGTTCGCAATTTTGTAAACCCCCGCCGTCGACTCGCTGGAGTGTGGCCGGAGAATACGATTCCGGCCACCTCAGGCCATCAAACTCTCCAGAAGCGAAGTACAGATCACCAGGAACATGTACATACAATCAAATCACATAATCCATTACAGGATTGGCCGGAAAATGGCCGGGAAATGAAGAACACCGGCGAACTTTCAAAAGACAACTCCGTTCAAACCAGGAATCGTCTGATAACATAATACACATGAATCGATTGCAAATTTCAAGGGGAATAAAACCCACTATCTCTCAACATCTGATATCCCTATATAAGAAACCCCCAAATTCAGTCAAGAACATTCAAACGAATTATAAACCCTAATTTTAATTCCAAAAATCAAACTCAATTTTGAACATGTTATTGAACTCAAAATCAGTCATATGACATATCAAAATCATCAGGAAGACAAGCTCTACAACATGCAAGCATCAAATCATTCAAACAATAATCCGAATAAAAATTCATAATTATAATCAAAATAATTCAAAATTAAATAAAATATATAAAATCAACCTTTGATTCTGTAGTTCTGAAACTTGGATAATCTGATAGTACTCCTCAAACCCTTCGTTTTGATTACCAGAGCTTTCCAAACGCATATCAATAACACCTTGATTTTGTAGTTTGATTCTTGAAAGGTTTATATGAATATAAATATTTTTCTCTGGAAAACTCTGTAAATACTATTTACAAATGATTTTCGGTACGAAATAAAATACGGTAAAGGCTATTTATAATTACGGAAAACTAGTATCTCATTGGATCATTCCGGATATAAAATAGTACGTTTATTTATTAAAAGGGATCCAAACGATACCGGTTTTCGGGATAATTATCCAAATCAATACAATTTGTACTGCGGTCTTGGTCCCAGCGCCTGGTTACACGTATTACGAGGTGATAATTATAATAGTTTAATAAAAAGATCCCGTTTATCGAAAATATAAGTTTTATTGTTTTACCGAAATGAATTTTGTATCGAAAATATTGCGCCGGGACCCGCACAGGACAAACCGTACGCCAGATCGAAAAAGTCGAAACATAGAAAATGCTCGGAATATTGCAATTAGGTTAGGAAGGAGTTCTCGGAAGAGTTTCGGGTTATAAAAACGTAAAAACGGGTGAAGTCGGATGGTTCTCGATTATATAAAATATTTTATAATTACTCAGAAAAAGAATTTATAAAATCCATATATTTCCTATAAAATCATAAATCAACATAAAAATAAATAGGAAGATATGACAATTATCCATATTTTATTTTGGACATATAAGAATTAAAATACTCCATTTATATTATTTTTAAACATCCAAACACATATACCACTTAACAAATAATTCACAGAATAAATACTGAACATGCATAATATTTATTTATTAGAAAAAATAATTACACGATATATCCCAAATATTACAAACAATCATCAACCTTAAAACTAATTAACTAAACATCAGGATAATATCAAATCAATCATCAAAACCATACTTATATCCAAGATCCTTACTTTTCTTGAAACTTAAAACTTAAACAAAGTTTGGATGAAGGTTTATATCTTTCTTGAAGCTTGTTAATACTTAGTAAAGTCCTAAGATCCTTGATGAAGACTTGGTCTAGCTTTAGGAGCCTTAAACTTTCATGAAAAATCAAGAAAACAAGTTAGTGATTTTCGGAGTTACTATTCACCCTCAACTTCAAACATTTTTAAAAAATTGAGAGCTTCATGGATGGGCATGAAATTTGGTGTGTGACTTACTGATTATATGATAGAGGTTTGGTGATTTTTGAATGAGTAGAACATGAGATATGAATTTTTCTCTCCATGGAGTTCTTGAAAATTAGCAGGGTGTTTTGTGAGAGAGAGAGAGAGAGAGAGAGAGAGAGAGAAAATGTGTTACTTCCTTGGTTGCTTCTTGGTTGCTTCTTGCAATAATATTGTGATATCTTGTTTATTATTCTAGTATAAGTCATAGGATTGATTTTTGTTGCCAAATCTCTAGACAATTCTAGCTAGGCTTTTTGGATAACAAGCTAAGCTAAGTAGCTTAGGCAGGGCTGAGCATAAATTAGCCAAACCGACCGAAACCGCCCAATCCAAACCAACCAAACCGAATTTTACGATTTACTAACGGTTTGGTTCGGTTACGGATTGATATTTTAAAAACCAAATTGTTTCGGTTTGGTTTCAGTTTTTACCTCCAAACCGACCGATATAACCAGACTGAACCGAACATTTAAATTAAAACACTAATATACATATATTTATAAAGTATAATTAATAATAAAATTATAATGTACAACATATGTGTAAACTAAAACATATAAAAGAACTAATCATAATATAGTTTATTCTAAAATATAAATATTTATGTATGTGTTATATTTTCACTATTTTTATTTTTATTCAATAAAAGCATAAGAATTGGTCGCATCTTTTTCGTCTTCTTGCCTTTTTTTATTTTTCAAAATCATTGTTTTTATATATTATTTTTGAATATGATTATAATAGAAAATATAATTCTAGGGAAACCGCTAATTTCGGTTTGGTTTTAAATTGTATTTTAGGGAAACCGCTAATTTCGGTTTGGTTCGGTTTGGACCCTCCAAACCGCCCAAACCGACTGATGCTCACCCCTAAGCTTAGCCATTAGCTTCACTATTCTCTAGCCCTAGTTGATCATCCTACTTCCTTAGCTCACAATTTAATAAAGTAACCATGGTTACTTTTCTACCATGGTTAGTTAGTGCATTACATTTATCTAATCTTTTACGCGTTCGTTCGGTCAATTAAACATTTTCGTAATACTTTCTCGCAAACGGTTCGCGACGTAAATTCTTTCGTATTTATTCCTCATGTTTTGAAGTATCGTCCTTGGATATAAATCCATAGGGTTTTAAATTCATAATTATATTGTGATCTTCATAATCCTCGATGATTCGTAAATATGGTCATTTTTCAAAGTTCGTTTTCTTCGAAAACTAATAGCGTTTACATACACTCATTTGGTACGTATAATCATAATATCAACTTGGAATCTTAAATTAAAAACTCGTATATGGTGTGGTCGCAAAAGTTTTTATTAAACCGCAAGGTTACTGTAAGGTCACACAACACTGTAGAAGGGGTTTGAATACAGTGTAGAATACAATCAAATCGATTTCGAACACAAGTAACAGTAAACATATATATTCGATATGATAAACTCTGTTACAATGGAACTGTTCTCTCTCAGTGATGAACAAATATCACGAGAGCTGCTAGATTACAATGTATGATCTTCTCGATAATGATAACACCTATAGTGTAAACCTATGTCTCGGTTTATATAGTACACAGTTACAAGATATCTTCTAATTGATATGGAATATAATTTTGTCTCCTAAAATATATCAATCAGATATCTTATACAATTCTTTCAGTCCTCTAACTCTTTTCATGCATATCTTCTTTTGTATTAGTCATGATCTTCTTTCCTGTAAATCAGCTTCCTTCCTTAACAGTTAGTCCTCCCGTACTTAAGTTCTGATATCCATCTTCTGATATTTATCTTCTGATAATCTAAGTTCTGATATCCTTAAGTTTTAACTTCCAGTAAGTACTGATTCCAGAAAGTACTGATATTTCCTGTTTGTTAAGATCTGAAAACTAAACATGAAACATATTAGACATGACATCTCAAATATATCTAACAATCTCCCCCAACTTGTAAATTATACAAAATATACAAGTTAATAGATTTGATGATGTCAAAAACATTTAAGTTCAAATGCAATGTGAGTTTAATAAGACTATTAACTACAACTTACAGTCCTTGTAGCTTTACCAACATCACTGGATGAATTTGAATCCATAATTATTCTTAACAAAATCTTTTACCAGCTTGTCTTCAGCTTTTCTCAGAACTTCAACTAACTGTGCTTTGACCTGCATCAGTTCTTCATCTTTACTATCACCAATTTGATAAATGGTTGTTTTGAGAGCTTGAATTGATGTTCTTTCAAGCCCATCACCAAGTCTGATAACTCTAGGATATGAAGAGTTTTCATTATAACATAAGCATTTTCCTTTCAGAATAACTTCCAACTTAGCAGAGTTCTTCAGCATCGGAATTTCTCTTCCATCACCTTCAGTAATCATTGGTATATACTGAAAAGTCTTTGTACCAGAGATTCTAAATAGATCTCTTATAGCCTTCAAAATGTATTCTGACCATCTTCTTGTAACATCAGATTTTACTTCCAGAAGATAGTGAATATGTTGAAGTTCTTTGACATACTTTTTTAGCACATTAGTATCAGCTAGTCTGTAAGTTAATACATCATTGAGAAATAAAATCAGTTTCTCCTTTAGATTATCCTTATCATGAGCATCTATCACAATTTGAGCAGACATCACTTTGTCAAGGTGCTTTTGTTTGATTTGTTCATATGGTTTGTATGTCAACATGAAAGGATCTCTTAGAGTAACTTCTACTCCTGTTTGTATCTTCTCTTCATCAGAACCTAATCCAGTTCTATCTTTAGGTTGCTTGGATCTCAACCCAAATGTTGCGAGTTGATTCATCATAAGATTGGATTTTGGTTCAACTGGAGTAGCTTTCTTCCATAACAGCTTCTTCTTATCAGCAATTGTCATCTTTTCCAAATTAACTTGATCAGAATTTGTTGTTTCTTCTGTAACTTGTTGTTTTTCATTCTGAACAACTTGAGCAGTGTCAGAGGTTGTTTTAGATTCTTCAATTATCTTTCTTCTCTTCAGAATTTGAACAGTTTCATCTTCTATCAAATCATCATCATGCATTGTAGTTTGATATACTGGAACGGAAGAACTTATCTTTTTCTCAATCTTTAAAGGTTCACCAACCTTTTCTTTTCCTTTTGACTTAGGATCAATCTCAGTTTGTGATCTAGTCTTGGACTTTGAAGTCTCAGAATTTGACTTTTCCCTGATCACAATGCCTTTTTCCTTAGGCCTAGGAGGTTTCTTTGTATCATAAGCTTTAGACTTAAGATTTGTCTTCTCAGCTGCAAATCTAGCTTCTTCCTCCTTGAGAGTTTAAAAATCCATTCCTGGATTTTGTTTAAGAAATAATCTTTTAGCTATCTGCTCATCAAGTGTCTGGATTTTAGGATTTTTGTAATAAACAGTAGTCTGCTTCCCTTTTAGCTTCAGAGTTTGTAAAAACTTCTGAGAGTCTTTAGATCCTGACTGAATCAGAATATCAGAACTTGACATCAGACTTTGTTTATCAGAACTTGACTTCAGACTTTTAACATTCACAGCAACAGAACTTGACTTGTTCTGTGTAGAAGATTTTCCTTGAACTTTTCCTTGACATGTGCTCTTATCAGAGTTTCCATGGTCATCATCTTTATCATCCTTTTTTTTCAGGATTTGAGTAAGTGAGCATTGGGACTTAACTACCTTCTCCCCCTTTTTGGCATCATCAGGAAGTAAGAGAGAAAGAAGAAGTTCAACTGAAGATTGGATTTCATCCAATTTAGCTTTCTGAGAAACTTGGTTAGCCAGAACTCATCAATTTGGGCATGTTGCTTCTCCTGAATCTTCTCAGTGGCTTCAATTTTCTCAAGAGTAGGTCTGATATATCTTTTCTTGTCAAGCTTGATCTGTAGATCTAGCTTATCAGCATATTCCTTTAGTGTATCAACCTTTTCATGAGTAGAAGAATGTAGAGCTTGAAGATGTTTGGTAGAAAGAGCAGTGATCTTGAGTTGTGTCTTTAAATCAGCATTTGTGAGCAACTCATTAACTTTAGCAATATGCTCTGTCAGAATGTTAGGGCTTGGAATGAAATCAGTGTCATTCCACTTCTTGGTCCACTCCACACCTCTATGAGTATCCTCCCAAGGAATAGGTGCTTCATGTTCAACAAATTTCTTCACCAATTCTTCCTTTCCAAGAATAAGAACTGGAGTCTCAACAGAAATATTGTCTTCAGAACTTGAGGAAGTCTCATTATGTTTTGACAGTACAACAGTGTGTGAAGCAACTGGAGATTCAGGAACGACTTCATTTAAATTCTGAACATCAGAATTTATCTCCAGAGCTGGTGTGGTTGGTGTAGATGGTATCTCAACATTTAAAATTGGAAAATGAGTTGGAGATTTCTGAGCTTCTTTAGATGGAGCTTCCAGATAAAGAACATTTGGTATATTCAAATTATGAATATCTATTTCAGAAGTTGTAGCTTGTTCTTTAGCATCACCTGTACTTTAATAGGAGAAACAAGAGGTGTTGACACAGTATTCTGAGCTTGAGTAGGGAATGGCAGAGCTTCAATTACTACAGGTTCTGATGAAATCAGAGATTCCTGATCCCCTTCCTCAGCTTCAGTTGAATCCTCAGATATAGTCTTGGCCTTGTACCTTTCTACCCTCATTTTCTTTAGTCTTCTTGCCAGTGAAGGAGTTGCTTTAGCAGCTTCAGAACTTACAGATTTCCTCTTCAAAGTATAAGAACTTTGAGCTGCAGTTTCTTTCTGAGACGTAACATTCTCAGCTCCAACTATCACAGGTTCTGATGCATGAATCCGTGCTTCAACTGTTTCCTCATCACTATCAGATTCATCTATGAAAATCATCTTCCTTCTTTTTTGTAGAGGTTGAGGAACATACTTTGTCCTCTTTGGCCTGGAAGACGAAGATCTGATGGTATGTGCCGATAATTCAGGTTGAGATGATTGAGTTGATGGTTTGAAAGATGTCCTGATGGTAATTTTTGGTTGTGTTTGAGAAGTTTGAGGTGTTTGGGTAGTGGTAGTAGGTGCTGATGGTTGAGGTTCAGATGGTTGGACATCAGGATATAGTGCAGTGTATGTAACTGGATCATAGGTTATTAAGGCCTGTTTGACAGATAATGGAATTTGGCGGGGTCTTAACACAACCTTCTTATTATCAGTAGATAATAGGTCATAAAAAGCTCTTTTAGCTAGTCTAAATGGTGAAAGTGATTCACTAGCTAATTGGGGCTTATCAGAACAACAAACACTATAGATAAGCTAACAGAATCTACCAAAATAGACAGTATTCCTATCTTATGTCATCCTATCCCCAATAAAGCCTAAAATAGCACTTGCATAATCAAAATCAGTTTGATTAATGAGAGCATACCCGATTTATTGACTGAGTATGGGGATTGCATCGAAATTAGAACATTTGTTGGTGAAGGTCTTTGTAATGTAGTCAAAGAAGAAACTCCATTCCCTCCTTATATTGGATCTCTTCAGTTGACCCAGCTTTGCCAATATCTTTTCATACCCCAGATTGGCCATCATATTTTGAAGAAATGGCTTGGTGTGGATATGTTGTGGACTTGATGATTTCATTAACAAAACACCTTAGTAGATTTAACTTAGTGAAAAATGTAGCACTCGACGGATAAGGAATATAGTCCCTACGGATGACTCAATATAGTCCCAATGGATGATGATATGTAATAATAAGTCATGAAGCACATTTCTGCAAACACCTTTGTTTAGATTCTGCAGTAGCATATAAGTCATGTTGAATTTGATTAGATATGCAGAATAGGTTGATTAATTGTACATAAATGATGTCTTGAAATTCTGCATAAACGAAATGAAGTCAAGTGCCAAATAGCTACCCGACGGATAAACAACAATGCTACTCGACGGATGATCAACAAGGCAACCCGATGGATGATCATGTACCCGACGGATAATCAATTCAAACATCTGTTGACAGTGACAACACATTCACATGCGTCGAGTGTATACAAAAGGAATGTGGAAGCCTATTCAACTGGGTTTTCGAGAACAAAGAAGCATTGCCATTTCCATGCTATTATGAAGATATTCAAAGATGTTGGAATAGAGTAATGTAGTAGCATAGTATTAGACTTGATAGGTTTTGTTTTATTATCTTTTCTTATTACTGTGTAACCTTGATGATATATAAACCAAGAGTAGCAATTGGAACAACTAGAAGACTAAGCAAGAAAATTTTCAAAGAAACATTTGTAAGTTGTATTCTTAGCATTTCTCTGTAAGTTTAGTTGTTCTTATTTGTAAGCAGCTGTGAGCTACTCAAGCTTCCCAGAGTTCTCTCGATATATTTATATATCTCTGGTGGATACTTTCTAATCCACCAGAAAGTTTTAAAAAAAACTTGTATTTTTATTACTTTGTGTTTTGATTCATATTTAACTTGTTATTCCGCACTTTGCAAATCAAAACACTGTCATATATATCTTAAGTTAGAACATTTTATATTTCTGAAAAAGGTTCAAGAATTCCATTCAAACCCCCCCTTCTGTAATTCTTGTTGCATTGTTATGGACTAACAATTATCATCCGTCGAATTGTCTGAATCATAGCCGTTAATTTCCTGAACATTATCCATCGAGTATACTTATAGTTAGTAAGTATAACACGACGGATAATTGATGGAATCTTTACAGTTTATTTTTTAAACGGCTATTTTGGGCAATTCTTATTGGTCACTTTATTTTAATTTATTATTTTTGACAGTTATTTTTGAGAGAGTATAAAATCACAATTCATTTTCACTACTTTTCTTTTATCTTTCTCAAATCATCTGCTCTAACTTCTCTCTTTCTGAAAAGCACTTACTCTCTCTCTGCAAGTTTTTACTCTCTAACAATGGCACCAGTCATCAAGATAATGTCTCAAACTGGATTTATCTATGAGAAGAACAACTTCACTGCTCTTGTGAACAAGGGGATTAAACAGTCTGGTGACTACCACAAGATGATGGATTTTGTGAAGAACTACAAACTCAACTATGCCATGCTGGAATCACCCACCATATACTGTGAAGTTGTTGAAGAGATGTGGACGAGTGCAACATACAACTCATCTGATAAGACTATCACTTTCACTATTAAAGGTAAGGAATTCTGTGTTAATAGTGACATTGTTAAAGCTTGTTTCAAAATTTCTGATGATACTGTAACTTCACCACACACAGACACTGACATTGTTAATATGCTTAACTCCATAGGCTATGTACTCTCTACTTCTAAGTTAAATGAAATTAGGAGGTTGGGTCTTAGGAAGGAATGGGGTTATCTATGTGATGTAGTTACTAAGGTATTCTCTGGTAAAATTAGTAATTTTGATTCTGTCAATATCTCTATGTTTAACATGCTTTACATGCTAGTAACTGATAAATTTTTCAACTTTAGTGATCTTGTCATATTTGAGTTGGGGTTTAAGTTAGGGGAGTTAAATAAGAGAGGTAAAAATGTTTACTATGCTAGATTTTTAATGATGCTTGCTAACCACCTCTCTGAGGATATTGTGCTTGAGAACCCAACCAACAAATTAGATTATTAGGTTCAAGAAAAGAGAATCATTACAGATTTGAACAGGGAAAACCATCACAAAGAGGTGCCACTCTTCTATTTTCCTGTTATGGAGGCACCTCAGGTAAGTGAGGTAAGTTCATTTGTCTCTACTCTTCCAGTCTCACACACTTCTTTGCATTCTAGTGCATCTATGGCAAATGTGTCATTGACCCAACAGTTGCATACCCAAGCTGCCAAATCCAAAATTTCAAAAATCAAGATAAAGAAAGCCCCCTCTGGTGTCTCTCAAAAGGTGCCAGTTGTAAAATCCACTAAACCAAAAGAAGGGAGTGTGAAGGTGGGTAAGAAAGGTGAGGGACAGGGTGAACATCAAAGAAACCCTTAGGATAAGGTTGGAGAGGTGAGTGTTTCCCAGCCTAGCCACACTGCAGTTTCCCAACAAATTGCAGTGCTTAATAAGGATATAAGCTCATTTCTAGTTGCATCCTCCCAAAAGGATGTGACTATTGAACAAAGCTCTCAACCAAGAGCACAGGCCAAAAGGGTAAGAGACACAAGCTCACCCCAAACCTATACTAGAAAGAAGAAACCAAAGATCCTTGGGGATACACAGGGCTCACACATTGTGCAAACTGGTGCTAAAGACACAGTCACTGCACCTTCTCAAATTCAGTTTGATGTGGCTCCAACAAATATGGAGTCACAGCCAAAATCTCTAACAATTGAAGCCCCTGAAACACCAAACTCTCCCACACACTCCTTGGATGTTGACATGATAAACACATCACTTCCAAATTCTCCATCTTTAACTCTCTTGGAGAAGCCAAAAATCCAAGCAAGTGAGCATCATCTTTTAGATGATCTGTTGGCTCACTTGCCATTTCTTTCTGAGACTGTTGAGACATCTGTGCCAAAATTTTCCTCAATCTGCACAGAGTCTACAATAGTCTCCACTCCAAACTCATTTATTTCTACTCTCTCGATGGATATTGTTCATTCGTCGATTAGTGATTGTATCCCGACGGATAAGCTTAACAGCAGGTTATCCGTCGGATAGTCAAACTGCTAACCCGACGGATATCCCTTATCCGTCGTGTGTCTCTGCATAGCTTCAAATTTCATCAATTATCACAAGTGCAGAAGACTTAGTGGTAGTGCAATCACTCCTAGGATTAAGGGAAGGGAGTAAAATGAGTGAGAGTCTGGGTTGCTCCCAGGAAAAAGGAGAGGAAAAGAATGAACAAATGCAATCCAGTTCTTCAGGATAGGTAAAAGTGAGTGTGAGGAGTCCCACCTTAGATGGTGAAGGTGAGGGTATGAGGGTGGGGAGCCAAGGTGAGATCTTGATTCAACAAAAGAGAGATCAATAGAGAAATGTAGGTACAAGAGTGATAAGGGTGGAAACCATTGCAAATGAGTCAATGATGTCAATGATGCTGAAAGGAAAAGGCTATTTCAGCAAGAATATCAAGTTGTTATAGATTCCAGTTCCCTAGATGCTGAGGCATTTACTCACCCTGTGACAGCTTACCAAACTCTAGCTATGCAGGGCAATGAGGATGCTGAAAGATTGCTGAATTTGGTGCATACAACACAATCTTTATAAAGAGCAAAGGATGCAATCACTGCTATGCCTTCCAACCTTAGCAGTGATTTGGAACTGGATGAGACTTCTTTTGGGGATGATGGTGGTGATAATAAGGAAGGTAGCATGGACATAGGTGGAGGTGCAGATACTCCTGCCTGGATGCTCACAAAAGAATGCTCCTACTTATATCTCCAATCAACACTTTTCAAGCTGATTCATGACACTCAAGCAGCCATTCAGGCATCTTCCAATGCTAGCATAAAGCAACTACTCAAAGCACATCTTGAAGCACTCCAATTGCATAAGATTCAAGCCCTCCAACACAGTCAGAGTGTGGATGCCATCAAGCAGGAAATTTCTGAAGTCAAGCAGGATGTTATAGAAAGGATGGATGCTAGACTTCCTGCAACATCATGACTAAAATTGCTCATAAACTAAGGAAGGAGGCTGATCTAAACAGGAAAGTTGAGGCCATGAACTCAAGACTATCTGTTGTAGAGAAGTCAATGGCCAAGATACTAGACAATCAAGAAGCTCAAACTGCATTACTCCAACAACTGCTAGCAGCTCAACTCCCTCCCACACAACTTGATGATAATAAAAAGGGGGAGAAAAGATCAAGTGAGGGGGAGAAATAGCTTAACATTCAAGTCAGTAAAGTAATTGTTCCTACAATTGCTTTTACCAAGCCACAATCAACAAAAAGTATTGATCTCATAAATGAAGCAGTAGCCACATTGAGAGCAGCTGAGAAGAAGCAAATGAGTCCAATCAACTGGGAGAAAATTGATGAGGATATACAAAAGAGATTTGGGTTAGTAAAGCAGCCATTAAAATCAGCCACTCATCACTCTCATGTCAGGAAAATATCTGTGAATGAAATGAGCATGAAGAATTTGGAAAGAGGACAACCATCCTACATCAAATCTCCAAAGGCTAAGATAATTTTGAAACCAAGGGTGAACTATCCAAAATCTTCACTAAAGAACCCCTTGGACACAATGTATGAGACACCAAAGCCTGATGAAAAGAAGCTGTTGGCCGGGTCCATAGCATTCTACAAGGATCCAGCTGATTCACCATTGAAAAGAAGAATTGCTAAAGTTTTCAGGAATGGTAAAGAAATTTGTATGGTGGTAGGACACCCTCAATTTTCTGAAGCAAAGATAGAAGAAAAGGAAAGATTGAAGCAAGAAAAGAAGCAAGCTACTCTAGATGCTAAAAAGGCCAAACAAAAGAAGGAGCAAGCTGCTATATTGGCCAAGCTACAAGCTGTGAAACCTACACAACAAGTTTCTGCACAACCATCTGAAATAGTTGAATCTCAAGATCAAGTAATGCAAAATGAACCTCCACAGACAAAGATGCCAAGGTACAAGCAAAGAATAAAGAGAAAGCTGGACTTCAGTGATGAGGAGATGGAAGGGTACTTTACCGAAGAGTCTATTTCTACAACAACTCAAACATCCATACCCTCGGTGAACATGGAGAATTCAAGATAAATTCATCCAAGAACTTTCATGGTGAACCTATCATTCCAAAGGATAAGCCAATAGACTGGGATAGTCTACCAATACCTGAACTCAATCTACCTCAATTCATGAAGCCAAAAAAAAAAGACCAAAGTAGTCAAGAAAGTGAAGCCCTCAACTCTCATATCCAAATCTCTAGTAATAGCTCAAACCAAAGTGAACAAGGGAGACATAATGTACATCTGTGACATCAAGGAATTCTCAGATTTAAACCTCTATCTAGATGAACTGGAAGAAGTTAGAGGGATTGATGCATACAGGAATCTACCTGAAAGGTTAGTATTCAAGTACAAGGGAGGAAAAGAGATACAGTGGTCACTTCACAGGATCCTTCAAGAAGGCCAATATATGTTGATAAAGGTTTATTCATCCTTCAAAAAGAACTTTGGATTCAATATGACAGCTAGAACACTTGTTCTAAAGAAGATTGAAGAACTGAGGAGTATTAGAGCTAAAGATGCACTCCCAAAGACTCTAATTATTCCTTACACAGGGAGTAGAGTGCATCTAAGGCCCTACTGGCTGATGGAATTCATGGATGATAAAGGAGTTAGAAGATTCTTCATATTAGAAGACCAATTGAGCATCTCTAGCAATGAGACTCATTTGGAAATGCAAGAAATGCTAAATCTCTCAGAATCTGATGAACTAGAATTCCACAGACAGCTCCAAAATCAGATAGAAGAAAACAATAGAAAGCTTGGAAAGAGATCCAGATCTTCAAGAAAATAGATTAATCTGCTCAGGCTAGAGGAGCACCTTGAAAATGACTGTGAGAAAATCTTTGTACATTTTGATAATTGAAGCGCTTTACAGTTTTATCTACTTCCATTTAAATTTGTATTTTTAGGGTGTTTTGTTATCATCAAGTCTCTCTTAATTTATGGCTACAATTCTAGTAGACATAAATTGGGGGAGATTATTGTGAATATGTTGTGGACTTGATGATTTCATTAACAAAATACCTTAGTAGATTTAGATTCTGCAGTAGCATATAAGTCATGTTAACTTTAATTAGATATGCAGAATAGGTTGATTAATTGTACATAAATGATGTCTTGAAATTCTGCATAAATGAAATGAAGTCAAGTGCCAAATAGCTACCTGACGGATAAACAACAATGCTACTCGACGGATGATCAACAAGGCAACCCGACGGATGATCATGTACCCAACGGATAATCAATTTAAACATCTGTTGACAGTGACAACACAGTCACATGCGTCGAGTGTATGCAAAAGGAATGTGGAAGCCTATTCAACTGGGTTTTTGAGAACAAAGAAGCATTGTAATTTCCATGCTATTATGAAGATATTCAAAGATGATGGAATAGAGTAATGAAGTAGCATAGTATTAAACTTGATAGGTTTTATTTTATTATCTTGTCTTATTACTGTGTAATCTTGGTGATACATAAACCAAGAGTAGAAATTAGAAGAACTAGAAGACTAAGCAAGAAAATTTTCAGAGCAACATTTGTAAGTTGTATTCTTAGCATTTCTCTATAAGTTTAGTTGTTCTCATTTGTAAGCAGCTGTGAGCTACTCAAGCTTCACAGAGTTCTCTCGATATATTTATATATCTCTGGTGGATACTTTCTAATCCACCAGAAAGTTTTAAAAAAACTTGTGTTTTTATTACTTTATGTTTTGATTCATATTTAACTTGTTATTCTGCACTTTGCAAATCAAAACACTGTCATATATATCTTAAATTAGAACATTTTATATTTCTGAAAAAGGTTCAAGAATTCCATTCAACCCCCCATCCTTCTGTAATTCTTGTTGCATTGTTAGGGACTAACATGGCTCCTCAACAGTTGAATAAGCACAATTTTCAGGCAGCTGTAATGCTTGATGAACTGTAGAAAAAGTCACGACATGCTCATCCTCCCCTGTTATAAAGATAATACTTGGGGACCCTTGAGCACCTCCATCATCATAGATTCCACTTCTCCAAAACTCCAGCACTTGGGTTCCAGAGATTACTTCAGGTTGGGTCAAAGCATACCCAATATCAGAAATAGCAAGGAAATCCTGAATAAAGTGAAGTTCTAATGGAGCTTCAGCCTTGCTAAGAATAGACGAGTAGTTGTTGGGAACAAACTTAGCTCCATTGAAAATCAAGTCTTTTGGTGCCATCTCTGTAAGAAATTAAGTGAGAAAATATGTTGCGCGAAAGGTGTTTGTGAAAATGCCTGTAAGAAAATGCTTCAGAGAATATTATAGAGAGAGAATAAAAGATATTAAGAATAGAAAAATAAGTAAAAGATTAGAAATCTTTTAACTCCCATATATATACTCTCTCCACTCAACAGTTATATTTTTGAAGCATGGGATACACTTTACACCTGGCAACATGTGAATAGTCAGTAAAAAAAATTAAAGCAGTAGTTAATGGGCACGTAAAATAAGCAATAATTACCGTGCACATACAGTTTTTCAGGACTTACACGTTTACCACTAACCCTTAATGATTATGACTGTTTTATCTCACCTGAATATTCTGATTAAATATGATCATTTCAGTTTTTATCACAAATAAGTCAAGTGAAGAATAATGCCACGTAAGCATCAGAGAGATTGTATCAGGATTTAATATCAGAACTTGAACTTATATCAGAACTTAATAGTCATTAGAATATGGCTTATATACTCAAAAAGTGAATATCTTTTTCTGTGATTCTTCAGACAAATACTAACTTGTTTTCTTTAGAGTTTAAACATCAGAACTACCATCAGAACTTGTCCTCAGAATTTATGCAAATGACACTTAATTGTTTGTCAAAAACAACTTAATCACCACAGTAATTTTCATCATTCATATGGAGTGAAAGTGTGTGTATTCAGAAGAATATCAGATAAAGATTAAAGTATGATAAACTTCAGTACATCTTAGAAATAAGGCATAACTAAGAAAAGTGCTTAAAATTTATCATCAATCATGAAGTCTACTATAGAAAAAATTTATGCAAGAGTCCACCTCAATTGTTTGTGATCATTTTATGCATCTTTTGAAATTTTTTTTAACAGTGGCTTCTCAGTGTAAGTGAGTTATTGTGGCGCCCTCCAAACCCGGGTCAGAAGTTTGGGGTCCACACACACACCTTAATTATAACCTGCTTATAATCAATAATAAAGATAATAATAATATATACAGTGACCCTACTTACCAACCACCACGGACCGCAACAGGTTAAAGTATGCACACAAGCCAAACACACTAATATATTACAAACTGTTCAAATCCCAACTATTCAAACTCAAACTGAGTATTAAACATTATTACAAACTTTTACAAATTTAACTTATCCCAAAAGAAGCCTACTAGCTCAGCTTTCTCAACATGAACCCCTAGCTCTCGCGCTGGACTGGTGATCCTCTTTACCAACTGGTTCCTTTTTAACTGGAAAGAATATAAACAACATCGCACAAATGAGCTAACTAGCTCAGCAAGTCACAATGACAAAACTGAGAATAATGATCATCAGGTGAATACGATTATGATATCAAGTGAACAATGGATTATGATTTAGAATTGGATACTAAACTTTTAATTTAAAAAAAAAACCAAGGTTAGGCTGCTGATCAGTCACGCACTAACCCCGAGCAAGGCACACATCATTGCTCTAACTACTGGATCCAAGGCACACATTGGCCTAACTTGACCATTATATGGTCTGACCACGAATCTGGTCCACAATTTTATAAAAACAATCCAATTCTAACATAATAATAGAATATGCAATAATAAACAATAACCGAAATCATTAACAACAATAAATGTTTAACAATGAAAGGGTTTCACTCCTTGTAAGGATCAATAAGGCAATTTAAAAGCTTGGATGCTGGATAATGAAAGAATTGAATAACAAAGGAATCAACCATTTCAGGGTTTCAAAGATTTAGGCTTTCAAAGCATAGGATACAATGATTGAATATACAAGTAATTCAGTTCAGTGTTTAGGATTTTGTTTGCATGTATTTATGGAGTAGTATCGTATACTTGAGATTTGTGTTTAGGTATACAACAATCAATGGTCTAGAAAGAATAAGGTTTATGGCTCAAGAACAATAACTGAAATCAGGATTTAGGTTTATGTACTTCAAAGCACTTGCAATATCACAGGATTATCAAGTACTACAATATCTCGAGAAAGTTCAGAATACTTGCCTGGTATTAGCTTACTACACTGTACTCGCTTCCAATCACAACCGTTTTACTCCTCAACTACCTGTTTCCCTTTTCTACATCTTGCCTCTTCTGCTCACATATCATAAGCATCTATCAATAATTTACTCATGGAATTCTATTCAACACATACTTCTATCTACCCTTCGTTTTACCCAAATCCGATTAACGGATTGAAAGTTATGCAATAATCAAGTAAACACTGAATATATATACCGATAGTCAATTAACAAGTCACATATAGCACATAATACATCACGTAATCAATGATATATTATTTACAAAGAAGTCTCGGGTCATAAATAGGCTTTCTGGTATTTAAATTGATTTTTAAAACATTTTTCGGAATTAAAACGGGTCGTTGGATCAATTTCGGGTTAATAAACAGGGTTCGGTTGGCCCATTCTGGCTCCGAAATAATTTTAGAATAATTATCGAGCCTTGGAAATAATTTAGAATAATATTTTAAAGCTTGAAACTATTTTTTAGAATTTTTAAATCATTTTTAAATAATTAAATCTAATTAAATAATTAATTAAAATCAATTAATAATTAATTAAATCAATTAATCAATTAATTTTCGAATTAATTGACTAATTAATCAATTAGAAATTAACTAAAATTAATTAACTAATTAATTTAGATTTATTTGTGAATTAAAAATAATTTTCAGAATTAAAATAATAATTTTTAGAATTTTCAGAATTTAAAAACGAATTTTTATAATAAAAATAAATAGGAAATATGATTTTAAAACATTTTTAAAACAGGAATCCAACTTTTGCAAACTCTGGAAACTACAGGGACCAAACTGCATCGTTTTCAAAAGTTGGGGTACTAAATTGTAATTTTTACACCCCGTCGCCGGAAAACACAAAGGTGGCCGGAGAACACGTTCCCGGCGTCCTCACTCCACCAACACCTCCAGATCACATCTACACAACACCGGGAATAGAACCATGCAATCAAAACAACCCAACAATCCCTGAGTTGGCCGGAATTTGGCCGTGAAGTTTTGCAGTTTCCGACGAACATCGGAAAACTTCAAAACACAACTCCCTTCTCTACAGACCTCGTTGGTTCATGAAACTTATACGACTAGATTGCAAATTTCACAGAGAATACAACCCACTATAACACAACATCAATCTATCACAGAATAAGAAACCCCCAAATTTCAATTAAGAACATTCATACGGGTTATAAACCCTAATTTTAAAATTCGAAAATCAAACTCAAATTTGAACATGTTATTGAACTCCAAATCAGACGTATGACATATGAAAATCATCAGGAAAACAAGCTCTACAACATGCAATTATCAAATCATACAAACAATCATCCGAACAAAAATTCATATTTTTAATAAAATAAATTCGAAAATAAAATTTTTTTTAGAAAAATAACCTTGATTTCTGTAGTGAAATAAAGCTCAGAATCTGATAGAACACTTCAAATCCTTCGTTTTGGTTACTCAAGCTTTGAAAACAGAGATCGGTAACGCCTTCATTTTGCTGTTTGATTCTTAAAACAGTTTATGTAATTAGGGCTTTTCTCTGAAAATTATATAATTATCTGTCTGCAAATGATTTTGATACGAAATAAAATACGGAAAAAGGCTATTTATATTTACGAAAAATTAGTATCCCGTTGGATCATTCCAGATATAAAACGGTACGTTTATTTGTAAAAACTGATCCAAACGGTATCGGTTTTCGGGATAATTATCCAAATCAGTACAATTTGTACTGCGGTCTCGGCGCCTGGTTACACGTATTATGAAGTGATAATTGGGATAGTTTAATAAAAAGCTCTCGTTTATCGAAAATACGGGTTTTATTGATTTACCAAAACGAATATTGTATCGAAAATGTTGCGCCGGGACCCGCGCAGGACAAACCGTACGCCGGATCGAAAAAGTCGAAACATGGAAAATGCTCGGAATATTACAATTAGGTTAGGAAGGAGTTCTCGAAAGAGTTTCGGGTTCCAAAAACGTAACAACGGTTGACGTCGGTTGGTTCCCGTTTTTATAAAAATGATTTTAATTACCCGGAAAAAGATTTTAGAAATTTCATATGATTCTTATAAATCCATAAACCAACATAAAAATAATTAGAAAGATATGACAATTATCTATATTTTATTTTGGACATATAAAAATTAAAATACTCAATTAATATTATTTTCGAATATTCAAGTACATATAACACTTAACAATTAGCTCACAGAATAGATACTGAACACACATAATAAGAATAGCAAAAATAATTACACGATATATCCCGGATATTACATCCTTCCCCCCTTAAAAGGATTCTGTCCTCAGAATCTCTAAGAAAACAAATGAGGGTACTTTTCTCTCATATCACTTTCTAACTCCCAGGTTAACTCTTCAACCTTTGGGTTTCTCCATAATACTCTTACTAACTTTACCACTTTATTTCTCAATACTTTTTCTCTCTCTTCTAGAACTTCTACCGGGCTCTCTACATATGATAGATCTGCTTGAAGTTCTATTGACTCATATTCTATTACATGCCTGGATTCTGGATTATATTTCTTAAGCATTGATATGTGAAAAATGTTGTGAATGTGCTCCATGTGCGGAGGTAACGCCAACTCGTAAGGTACTTTGCCAATACGCTTTAGGATTTCAAAAGGTCCGACATATCTTGGGTTTAGCTTCCCTTTCTTCCCAAACCTCGTTAGTCCTTTCCACGGTGATACTTTCAATAATACCAAGCTTTCTTCTTCAAATTCCATGTCTTTTATTGACTGGTCTGCATATTTCCTCTGACGATCTTGTGCGGCTATTAATCTTTTCTGGATAATTTCAACAACTTCCTTTGTCTGCTGCACCAATTCGGGTCCGAGTATTTGGCGTTCTCCTACTTCGTCCCAATATACTGAAGATCTACATTTGCGTCCATAAAGGGCTTCATAAGGTGGCATCCCAATACTGGCGTGATAACTGTTGTTATAAGCAAACTCTACTAGGGGTAAATGCTCGTCCCAACTTCCTTTGAAATCAGTAGCACAAACACGTAGCATGTCCTCGATTGTCTGGATCGTTCTTTCACTTTGGCCATCCGTTTGGGGGTGATAGGCCGTACTCATATTCAATCTTATTCCTAAACATTCTTGAAAACTCTTCCAGAATCTTGAATTAAATCTTGGATCTCGATCAGATACAATAGACACTGGAACTCCATGATGAACTACGATCTCTTTCAAGTACATATGAACTAACTTGTCGAGCGAAAATCGTTCATTTATAGGCAGAAAATGAGCTGACTTGGTAAGTCTATCTACTATAACCCAAATGGCATCATGATTAGCTCTTGTCCTTGGTAATCCAACTATGAAATCCATGGTAATATGTTCCCACTTCCACTCTGGAATCTCCAATAGTTGTAGCAATCCGCTTGGTCTCTGATGCTCTGCTTTAACTCTCTGACAGGTATAGCATTTACTAACCCATTCCGCAATTTCCCTCTTCATATCTGGCCACCAATAATTCTTCTTTAAATCTCTGTACATTTTAGTACTCCCTGGATGGATGGAATATCTTGAACTATGTGCCTCTTGTAAAATTTCATTTTTCAGCTCCGTCACTGGTGGAATCCAAATTCTTGAAGAAAACCTAAGAATACCTTGATCATCTTGTTGCGTGCATAATTCCTCACCTACCAAACTATTTATATCTTGATCCATTACCTTTTTCTGGCATTTCTTTATTTTCTCCAATAACTCCGGTTGGAAAATCATACTGTACACTTTTGCTTCCTCAGGCTTGCAAATTCTAATCTCCAACTCCAATTTTTGAAATTCTTTATATATCTCTTCAGGTACGGATAACACATTTAACCTTTCCTTCCGACTTAAAGCATCTGCTGCAACGTTCGCCTTACCGGGATGATAATTAATCGAACAATCATAATCCTTGATCAATTCTAACCATCTCCTTTGTCTCATATTAAGTTCCTTCTGGGTAAATATATATTTCAAACTTTTGTGATCCGTGAAAATCTCACATTTTTCTCCATACAAATAATGTCTCCAAATCTTCAAAGCGAAAACTATAGCTGCTAACTCCAAATCATGAGTAGGGTACTTTTGTTCGTGTGGTTTCAATTGCCTTGACGCGTACGCAATCACCTTGTCGTGCTGCATAAGAACACATCCTAATCCTTTGTAAGAAGCATCGCTATAAATTACGAAATTCCCTTGATCGTCTGGAAGTGATAAAACAGGTGCCGTGATTAATCTCCGCTTCAATTCCTGAAAACTTTCTTCACACTTGTCATTCCATATAAACTTTTCATTCTTTTGTGTAAGCTTTGTCAATGGTGTTGCAATTCTTGAGAAATTCTGAACGAATCGTCGATAATATCCTACCAATCCCAAGAAACTTCTTAGCTCAGTGGGTGTTCTCGGTCTTTCCCAATTCGTAATTGCCTCGATCTTTGCCGGGTCCACTTTGATCCCTTCATTACTGACTATATGTCCTAAGAACTGAACTTCCTGTAACCAAAACTCACACTTCGACAATTTAGCATATAACTTCTTTTTCCTTAAAATCTCCAAAGCTGTCCTTAAATGTTCCGCATGATCCTCCTCCGTCTTTGAATAGATCAAAATATCGTCTATAAATACTATAACGAACTTGTCCAAATATTTCTTGAAAATTCTGTTCATCAGGTCCATAAACGCTGCTGGGGCATTGGTCAATCCAAAAGACATCACTAAAAACTCGTAATGCCCATACCTTGTTCTGAAAGCTGTCTTTGGTATATCTTCTGGCTTGATCTTCAGTTGATGATATCCCGATCTTAAATCGATCTTGGAGAAATACTTGGCTCCCTTCAATTGGTCAAACAAATCATCAATTCTGGGTAACTGATACTTATTCTTGATTGTAAGCTTGTTAAGCTCCCTATAGTCGATGCACAGTCTCATGCTTCCATCCTTCTTCTTGACAAATAATACCGGTACACCCCACGGGGATACACTGGGTCTAATTACTCCTTTCTTTAACAGCTCTTGCAATTGCTTTGCTAACTCTTTCATCTTAACGGGCGCCATTCTATACGGGGCCTTGGATACTGGTTCGGTTCCAGGTGCTAAGTCGATTACAAATTCAATTTCTCTATCTGGAGGAAGTCCTGGTAACTCGTCGGGAAATACGTCTGGAAATTCCTTCACAACTAGAATATCTTCAAGTTTTGTTGGCTCCTGACTTCTGTCGATCACATATGCTACGAAATGCTCACATCCTTGTCGTAGTAACTTCTTGGCTTGAATCATCGTTAAGAACTTCTTTACCTGCTTCTGTCCCTTGAACATTACTATTCTTTCGTCTGGCGTTTTCACCATTACTTTTTTATTTCGACAATCTATCTGAGCATCATGCTTAGATAACCAATCCATCCCTAATATAACGTCAAATTCTCCTAACTTAAACGGTATCAAATCTACACAAAACTTACTACCAGAAATCTCAATCTCACAATTCCCACAAACTTGGTTAACAGTTACACGTTCTTGATTTGCTAATTCCACAGTCATTATTTCATTTAAATACCCAACTGGGTAATTTAACTTACTAACAAAATCTTGTGAAACAAACGATCGAGTTGCTCCCGAATCTATTAACACTTTGGCACATAAAGAATTCACATTAAGCGTACATGCCACGACATCCGTATCCTGGATCGCATCCTTTACCGACATGTCAAAAACTCTAGCTCTCGGAGTCTTATCCACTGTTGGGGTAGATCCCATAATCCTTAATGCATTACTAACTGGGGCTGGTGTCTTGCAATCCCTGGCCATATGTCCTGGCTTCCCACATTTAAAGCATGTAAATCCAATGGATGGAACCTTCACTAATGGATTCCGGATAGGCTGATCCTTATTTGCTGGCTCTCTTCGGCATTCCCTCGAGTAGTGCCCTTTCTGGTTGCATTTAAAACATACCACATTCAACTTGTTACAAACTCCTCCATGCTTCTTTCCACAAACTTGATAATCTGGAAAAGTTAATCTTAACTGATTCGACTGATTCACATTAATTGGACGATTGCCCTGGCCTCCGTCTCCTGCATTTTGTCTCCTGAAATTAAAATTTCTCCCTGGCTGAAACTTGCCCTTCTTAAAATTTGGAAACTTCCCTGTTTGTGACTGACCTTCACTTCCCTCAACTTTCCTTTTCTTGCTTTCCTTTTCTTTCTGGAACATCTCACTCTCTGTCTCTGCGATCATAGCTTTCTGTACAACCCCGGCATAGGAATCCAATTCAAAAATAGCTACCTTCCCTCTGATCCATGGCTTCAAGCCCTGCTGGAATCTCTTAGCTTTCTTTCTATCAGTATCAACATACGACGGCACATACCTTGACAATTCCTCAAACTTCCTCTCATAATCTGTTACCGACATGTTCTCTTGCTTTAATTCTAAAAACTTCAGCTCCATTTGATCCTGAACAAACTGAGGAAAATACTTTTCTAAAATCAATTCCTTAAACCTTTCCCAAGTAATAATATATGTACCTTCCAATATCTTCACCATCTCCCACCAATAGGTGGCCTCATTCTTCAGATAGTAACTTGCAAACTCAACCTTCTGTTCTTCCTTTACTTTCACTAAGGCAAATGCCTTCTCTATTTCCTTTAACCACACATTTGCTTCAATTGGTTCTAAGGAATCCTTGAATTCTGGTGGGTTTACTGCCTGAAAAGTTTTGAAAGTTACCTGGGGATTGGTCTGTCTCTGCTGTTGTTGTGCCAGGTGAACTGTTTGTTGGGCCAAGATTTGAAGAATCTGGGCTATTGCTGGGTCCATGGGTCCTGGGTTCACATTCTGGTTTATATCATTTTGGTTGTTATTGTTGTTGTTGGTTTCTTCATTCTGGGTGTTGGTGCGGGTATTTATTCTGGGAGGCATTTTCTGTAAAGAATCAATCAATTTATTTAGCTTTTGAATCAAATCTTTGTATAAAAGAAAAGTTTTGTGAAATAGAAATATCTCTTTTTGAAAACAGTTGTAACTAAGTAAATTGCATGCTTCTTTACAGAATATAAACAGTTATGGAAAACAGGGTACATGGTATCACAGGGTATACTGGTGCAATAAATAAGGTAAAGTAAAACAGGTGCAATAAAGTAAATGACAGTGTTGGAAAGGAAAATGTACTGATATATAGATCAAAAGTTTTAGGTAGTACAAGCGTAAAGACGCTTCGAAAGTAAAAGCAAAAAGGGTACAACAACCTACTCACTAGTCAGCATTGCTAGTCTATAAATACAACTCAAAAGTCTACTGATACACACTACACACTACTGTCCATACTACATAACCATAACAACACTGCTCAGCATCTCCATCTCAAAATCTCTAACTCAGCTCCAAGGAAACTCTGGTCTTGCCAGCCTCTCAAAGTCCTCCATCACCTCAGTAGCCTAGCCCAGCAGTGCATCAGGGCCTCTGCCAGGTAGTGTAGCTCCATGTAGCCTAGCCTCAAGAACCCTCTGTGTCACATAAATCTCCTCTCGAAGCTCCCTTACACCATGATCAACATCTGTAGTCCTAATGATATGCTGTAACTCTCTAATCTGAGCCAACAAGGAATCACGCTCCAATAGAAGAGCCTCATACCGGTAATAAGGAACTGGGGGCAATGTAGAATGGAATGGGGCACTCGCTACTGAATGCCCAGTGGAATCTGAATCAGCTGGTGGGGGTCCTCTGACAGGTGGCCTCATGCCTGGAGATGGAATAGCCTGCAATGGTACGGGCTGCAATACCGGTGGAGGTAGAATAGCCAATGCTGGTGGAATAACAAGACGTGGATCCGATGCTGGTGCTCCAACTGAAGGCTCTGAGTGATCAGCTGATACGGGAATAAAAGAGTCGGCCATCTCTACTATCTGAAATCATATCGCAATATAAAAATCTCGTACCACCACGCAAACTATACTAATACCGGTTATACCATAACACACAACCTCTCGACATCCTATCATCCTATACCTTACTTCTAATCCTATCCCTCTACCCATTCCCGTCAACCTAGGCTTGTGTCAGTGACTTATAACCTGTAGCTCTGATACCAAACCTGTGGCGCCCTCCAAACCCGGGTCAGAAGTTTGGGGTCCACACACACACCTTAATTATAACCTGCTTATAATCAATAATAAAGATAATAATAATATATGCAGTGACCCTACTTACCAACCACCACGGACCGCAACAGGTTAAAGTATGCACACAAGCCAAACACACTAATATATTACAAACCGTTCAAATCCTAACTATTCAAACTCAAAGTGAGTATTAAACATTATTACAAACTTTTACAAATTTAACTTATCCCAAAAGAAGCCTACTAGCTCAGCTTTCTCAACCTGAACCCCTAGCTCTCGCGCTGGACTGGGGATCCTCTTTACCAACTGGTTCCTTTTTAACTGGAAAGAATATAAACAACATCGCACAAATGAGCTAACTAGCTCAGCAAGTCACAATGACAAAACTGAGAATAATGATCATCTGGTGAATACGATTATGATATCAAGTGAACAATGGATTATGATTTAGAATTGGATACTAAACTTTTAATTTAAAAAAAACAAGGTTAGGCTGCTGATCAGTCACGCACTAACCCCGAGCAAGGCACACAGCATTGCTCTAACTACTGGATCCAAGACACACATTGGCCTAACTTGACCATTATATGGTCTGACCACGAATCTGGTCTACAATTTTATAAAAACAATCCAATTCTAACATAATAACAGAATATGCAATAATAAACAATAACCGAAATCATTAACAACAATAAATGTTTAACAATGAAAGGGTTTCACTCCTTGTAAGGATCAATAAGGCAATTTAAAAGCTTGGATGCTGGATAATGAAAGAATTGAATAACAAAGGAATCAACCATTTCAGGGTTTCAAATATTTAGGCTTTCAAAGCATAGGATATAATGATTGAATATACAAGTAATGCAGTTCAGTGTTTGGGATTTTGTTTGCATGTATTTGTGGAGTAGTATCGTATACTTGAGATTTGTGTTTAGGTATACAACAATCAATGGTCTAGAAAGAATAAGGTTTATGGCTCAAGAACAATAACTGAAATCAGGATTTAGGTTTATGTACTTCAAAGCACTTGCAATATCACAGGATTATCAAGTACTACAATATCTCGAGAAAGTTCAGAATACTTGCCTGGTATTAGCTTACTACACTGTACTCGCTTCCAATCACAACCGTTTTACTCCTCAACTACCTATTTCCCTTTTCTACGTCTTGCCTCTTCTGCTCACATATCATAAGCATCTATCAATAATTTACTCATGGAATTCTATTCAACACATACTTCTATCTACCCTTCGTTTTACCCAAATCCGATTAACGGATTGAAAGTTATGCAATAATCAAGTAAACACCGAATATATAGACCGATAGTCAATTAACAAGTCACATATAGCACATAATACATCACGTAATCAATGATATATTATTTATAAAGAAGTCTCGGGTCATAAATAGGCTTTCTGGTATTTAAAATGATTTTTAATCCATTTTTCGGAATTAAAACGAGTCGTTGGATCAATTTCGGGTTAATAAACAGGGTTCGGTTGGCCCATTCTGGCTCCGAAATAATTTTAGAATAATTATCGAGCCTTGGAAATAATTTAGAATAATATTTTAAAGCTCGAAACTATTTTTCAGAATTTTTAAATCATTTTTAAATAATTAAATCTAATTAAATAATTAATTAAAATCAATTAATAATTAATTAAATCAATTAATCAATTAATTTTCGAATTAATTGACTAATTAATCAATTAGAAATTAACTAAAATTAATTAACTAATTAATTTAGATTTATTTGTGAATTAAAAATAATTTTCAGAATTAAAATAATAATTTTTAGAATTTTCAGAATTTAAAAATGAATTTTTATAATAAAAATAAATAGGAAATATGATTTTTAAACATTTTTAAAACAGGAATCCAACTTTTGCAAACTCTGGAAACTACAGGGACCAAACTGCATCGTTTTCAAAAGTTGGGGTACTAAATTGTAATTTTTACACCCCGTCGCCGGAAAACACAGAGGTGGCCGGAGAACACGTTCCCGGCGTCCTCACTCCACCAACACCTCCAGATCACATCTAGACAACACCAGGAATACAACCATGCAATCAAAACAACCCAACAATCCCTGAGTTGGCCGGAATTTGGCCGTGAAGTTTTGCAGTGTCCGACGAACATCGGAAAACTTCAAAACACAACTCCCTTCTCTACAGACCTCGTTGGTTCATGAAACTTATACGACTAGATTGCAAATTTCACAGAGAATACAACCCACTATAACACAACATCAATCTATCACAGAATAAGAAACCCCCAAATTTCAATTAAGAACATTCATACGGGTTATAAACCCTAATTTTAAAATTCGAAAATCAAACTCAAATTTGAACATGTTATTGAACTCCAAATCAGACGTATGACATATGAAAATCATCAGGAAAACAAGCTCTACAGCATGCAATCATCAAATCATACAAACAATCATCCGAACAAAAATTCATATTTTTAATAAAATAAATTCGAAAATAAATAAATTTTTAGAAAAATAACCTTAATTTCTGCAGTGAAATAAAGCTCAGAATCTGATAGAACACTTCAAATCCTTCGTTTTGGTTACTCAAGCTTTGAAAACAGAGATCGGTAACGCCTTCGTTTTGCTGTTTGATTCTTAAAACAGTTTATGTAATTAGGGCTTTTCTCTGAAAATTATATAATTATCTATCTGCAAATGATTTTGATACGAAATAAAATACGGAAAAAGGCTATTTATATTTACGAAAAATTAGTATCCCGTTGGATCATTCCAGATATAAAACGGTACGTTTATTTGTAAAAACTGATCCAAACGGTATCGGTTTTCGGGATAATTATTCAAATCAGTACAATTTGTACTGCGGTCTTGGTCTCAGCGCCTGGTTACACGTATTACGAAGTAATAATTGGGATAGTTTAATAAAAAGCTCCCGTTTATCGAAAATACGGGTTTTATTGATTTATCGAAACGAATATTGTATCGAAAATATTGCGCTGGGACCCGCGCAGGACAAACCGTACGCCGGATCGAAAAAGTCGAAACATGGAAAATGCTCGGAATATTATAATTAGGTTAGGAAGGAGTTCTCGAAAGAGTTTCGGGTTCCAAAAACGTAACAACGGTTGACGTCGGTTGGTTCCCGTTTTTATAAAATAGATTTTAATTACCCGGAAAAAGATTTTAGAAATTTCATATGATTCTTATAAATCCATAAACCAACATAAAAATAATTAGGAAGATATGACAATTATCTATATTTTATTTTGGACATAAAAAAATTAAAATACTCAATTAATATTATTTTCGAATATTCAAGTACATATAACACTTAACAATTAGCTCACAGAATAGATACTGAACACATATAATAATAATAGCAAAAATAATTACACGATATATCCCGGATATTAAAGTTATGACTGCTTATCAGAATTTATGTTGTTGTCATAGTATTTCTCCAATAATTAGAAAATATGAAAAGTCACCAAGAAAATTTATTTGCTTTTCTAATGCATATTACTTAATACTAGAAATGCACTTGGGTCTTCCTTTCCACATATTTACTCTAGAACTCAAAGGAGTACCTGACTTTTATTTTCTTTTCTTTTCTTTTGATAAGTGAGGCTTATCAGCATTTAGTTCATCCTTAAGATTTATTGACATCAGAATTTGACAGATAAAAATCAAGAATTTAGTTTGTGACTTAGTAATAAGATACACAAAGTAAACTTGACTAAGCTCAAAATCAGAATTTGCTTCTGTTAATGAGTTTCCACATAAATAACTAATTCAAACATGAGATTTCTAGTATGTTAAAGACTACTAGGTCAACATCTAGCACATTTATCCTCATTAGATTGAATAGTCACATAACATTCAAAATACTATCAGAGTTTAAAGATCCAAATCAGATAACAATAAGCATTTAATGAATTTCAGTTAAAAAATAGATTTCATGAAGATAAGACAATCTGTAAACACTGATCATAAAGTCTTATGCATGAAAACAAAAACTAAGCAGATTTAGAGAAAGAACCTGAAACCATTCCCAGTTCATTTACCAGTTTTGTAAAAAGTAGCTTCATATAGTGGTTTTGTGAAGATATCTTCTAGTTGTTGATCTGTTGGAACAAAATGTAATTCCACTGTACCTTCCATCACATGTTCCCTTATAAAATGGTACCTAATGCTGATGTGCTTTGTCATTGAGTGTTGAACTGGATTACTTGTCATAGCAATAGCACTTTGATTACCACAGTAAATAGGAATTTTATAAAATTCTAACCCATAATCCAGTAACTGATTCTTTATCCAAATAATCTGTGCACAATAGCTTCCTGTAGCAATATATTCTGCTGCTGCAGGTGATGTGGAAATTGACTTCCATTTCTTGCTAAACCAAGAAACCAGTCTGCCTCCAAGAAATTGGCAGCTTCCACTAGTGCTTTTCCTGTCTATTTTGCATCTTGCAAAATCTGCATCTGAGTAACCTATTAGCTTAAAATCTGATTCTCTAGGATACCACAATCCTAGATTAGCTGTACCCTTAAGGTACTTGAAAATTCTTTTCACAGCTATTAAGTGAGGTTCTCTTGGATCAGCCTGAAATCTTGCACAAAGACAGGTAGCATACATGATATCAGGTCTACTTACAGTTAGATAGAGTAATGAACCAATCATACCTCTGTAGTTAGTAATATCTACTGGTAAGCCAGTATCTTTATCTAACTTGGTTGCAGTGGCCATGGGAGTGGATGCAGTTTTAACAATCTTGCTTTCCAAATTTCTTCAGTAAATTTCTGGTGTACTTGGATTGACAGATAAAAGTACCTTTTTCATTTTGCTTGACTTGAAGGCCCAGAAAATAACTAAGTTCTCCCATCATACTCATTTGATATCTTGACTGCATTAGCTTTGCAAACCTCTCACAGAGTTTGGCATTTGTAGAACCAAATATGATATCATCAACATATATCTGTACAAAAAGTAAGTCCTTTCCATGGTTGAGGTAGAATAGTGTTTTATCAATTTTACCTTTGTGAAATCCACTTTCCAGAAGGAATTGAGCTAAAGTCTCATACCATGCTCTAGGAGCTTGCTTAAGGCCATAAAGTGCTTTATCAAGCCTGTAGACATGATTTGGAAATTTTGAATCTACAAAGCCTGGAGGTTGTTCAATATAGACATCTTCTTCCAATTCTCCATTAAGAAAAGCACTTTAGACATCCATTCGAAAGACTTTAAACTTTTTGTGAGAAGCATAAGCCAAAAAGATTCTTATGGCTTCTAATCTAGCAAGTGGTGCAAATGTTTCATCATAATCAATACCCTCATGTTGAGATAGCCTTTAGCAACCAGCCTTGCTTTATTCCTTGTAATTATGCCATCACTATCAGTTTTATTTCTGAACACCCATTTTGTGCCAACAACTGATCTGTTCTTTGGTCTTGGCACTAGGGTCCAAACTTTATTTCTTTCAAATTCATTTAACACTTCCTGTATTGCTTACACCCAATCAGCATCTTGAATAGCTTCTTCCACTTTCTTTAGTTCAGTCTGAGATAGAAAAGAGTGATAGAGACATTCATTTGATGTTGCAGTTCTAGTTCTGACACCTGCTTCAGGATCTCCAATAATTAAGTCAGGTGTATGTGCTTTGGTCCACTTCCTTGCAGATTGAAGTTGACTTCTAGAACTGGATCCTCCCCCATGATCCATGCTGTCTCCATCAGCATTTTTTGATGCTCCCCTATAGTTATGCTCTCTGATACTTCAGAATTTGACTTGGATCCTTCAGGATTTGAAGTATCAGAGCTTCCAGGATTATCAGAATTGGCTCATCAGAGCTAGATGAATCAGAACTTGAAGAGCTAGTGACAGGTTCTGATGCTTCTTGAGAGTCTTGAGATGTGGTAGGATTTCCAGCTTGCTCCCCCTGGACAGGTGAATTTTCCTTTGGAGTTGTTACTACAGATTCAGTGACATCAGTACTTACAGGATCAGAGTTTAAGTCATCAGAATTTACAGAATCAAAATTTAAGTCTTCATTTTCAAATCTCAGCTGATCGTGATCATTGAAATCTTCAAGTCCAGTAATCTTCTTATCATCAAAAGATACATTGATAGATTCCATTACAACCCTTGTTCTTAAATTGTAGACTCTGAAGGCTTTTGTGGAAAGTGGATATCCAACAAAAATTCCTTCATCAGCTTTTAGATCAAATTTTGACAGCTTCTCAGAATGAGTCTTAAGAACAAAACACTTGCAACCAAATACATGAAAGTATTTCATATTTGGCTTCTTTTTATTCACCTTCTCATATGGTGTTTTTCCTTGCTTGTTTATGAGTGTTGCATTCTGTGTAAAATAAGTAGTCTGTATAGCTTCAGCCCAAAAGTAGGTTGGCAGCTTTGCTTCATCAAGCATAGTTCGTGCAGCTTCAATGAGAGTTCTGTTCTTTCTTTCTACAACTCCATTTTGTTGTGGAGTTCCAAGTGCAAAAAATTACTGTTTGATTCCATGCTCTTTACAGAACTCTTCCATGATTGAATTCTTGAACTCAGTGCCATTATCACTTCTTATAATTTTAACAGAATCTTTGACCAACTTATCCAGCTGTCTGACATGATCAGTTAGAGTAAATGGAATTTCATTCTTCTTATGCAAGAAGTATACGTAAGTGTACCTTGTGAACTCATCCACTATAACCATATCATATTTCTTCTTTGCAATAGACATGACATTGACTGGACCAAATAGATCAACATGCAGTAGGTGATAAGGCTCAAGAATTGATGACTCAGTTTTCCTCTTGAAAGAAGATTTTCTTTGTTTTTCCTTTTGACATGAATCACAAAGGCCATCAGGAGCAAATACTGATTTTGGTAGTCTTCTCACAAGATCTTTCTTTACAAGCTCATTTATATTGAAGTTTAAATGAGAGAGTCTTTTGTGCCAATTCCAGCTTTCTTCAATTGATGCTCTACTCAACAGACAGATTGCAGAACCATCAGAACTTGTTGAAAGTGTGGCTTCATAAATGTTAACATGCCTGTAACCTTTCAAAACCACTTTTCCTGTAGAATTGCTTACAACTTTACAGTGTTCTTCAAAGAAATCCACATGATAACCTCTGTCACAGATTTGACTCACACTCAGCAGATTGTGTTTAAGTCCTGAGACTAGAGCTACTTCTTTAATGATGACATTCCCAAGATTGATATTGCCATATCTCAGTGTTCTTCTAATATTGCCATCTCCATATGAAACACTTGGGCCAGCTTTCTCCACAAAGTCTGATAGCAGGGCTTTATTCCCAGTCATGTGTCCTGAGCATCCACTGTCCAGAACTAGGATGTTTTTCCTGTTGCCCTGCAATCACAAAGACCACTAATGATTAGTTTTAAGGACCCAGACTAGCTTGGATCCTTTGGACTTGTTAAGTTTGTTAACATTTGCAGCGGATTTAACATCAGAGTTTATGTTAACATTTTTCTTATCAGCGTTTACACTATCAGACTTTGTATCAGAACTTACAATAGAAGGAACAATGCTAACTTTCTTTAAAGAAGTTTTATTTGATAATAATCATAGTACAAACTATGATATTCCTCACAAGTATAAATGGAATGCCATAAACTACCACAATGAAAACTAGGATTTCAATGATGACATTCCCAAGATTAATACTGCAATATCCCAGAGTTTTTCCCATGTTGCCATCTCCATAAGAAACTCCTGGGCCAGCTTTTTCCACAAAGTCTGAGAGCAGGGCTTTATTTCCAGTCATATATCCTGAACATCCAATATCCAGTACTAGGATATTTTTCCTGTTTCCCTAGAATCACAAAGACCACTAATGGTTAGTTTTAAGGACCCAGACTTGCTTGGATCCTTTAGCCTTTTTAAGTTTGTTAGCATTTGCAGCGGATTTAATATCAGAGTTTATGCTAACATGCTGTTTATTAGAACTTATATCAGACTTTGCATCAGACTTTACACTAGAAGAAATTAAAGCAACTTTCTTAAAAGAAGGTTTTATTTGATAATAATCATAGTACAAACTATGATATTCCTTATAAGTATAAATGGAATGCCATAAACTACCACAATGAAAATAAGGATTTTGTGGCTTAAACCTAACAGACTGACTCTTAACTCCTGACTTAGGAGGTAAATAGTTTATACTCTTATTCTTCCTGCAATAAGAAGCAAGATGGTTAGAGTTTCCACAGTTATAACATTTCTTTCTAGGAGCATTAGGAACAGGCATATAATTATTGCTTTTATTCACACCTTCGTTTCTATTCCTATTTTTCTTAGATGCCTTAACCTTGTTGACATTCCTTATTTATTTCAGCTTATGCTTAAGCTGCTTCTTTGTTATTAAGCCTATGTTAACTTCAGCTGGTTTATCCTGTTCTAATTTGTCAGAAGTTGACTTTTCCTTAATGTCTATCACATACTCTTTCATCTTTTCAGAATCAGACTTTATAGTTTTAGCTACAAACTTAACAGGATTTACCTTTGGCTTAGCAGTTTGTTTAATAACAATTGGCTCAATTTGTTCAGTTCCTTTTTCACTTTTATCATCTCTATAACCTAAGCCCTCTTTCTAGTTTCCACTACTTAATAAATTCTGAGTTGTTCTGCCAGAGTTAGTCCAAGTCCTGATAATCTCTTTTTCTTTTTTCTAGCTCAGTTTTTAGAGATTTATTCAATTTTAGCAATTCATCTCTAACATAAAAAGCATCATCTCTTTCTTTCTGAGTTTGATGGAACATAACTAACTCTTTTTCAAAATAATCATTCCTTTTCTTAAAAGCAAGATTTTCAGAAGTTAATCTTTAACATATTAAAGTTTGATCTCTATAGCTAATAAACATGGTTTTAAGATATAATCTCAACTCAGTACTATCATCAGTATGAAAGGCATAAGTTGTTTGAGGTACCTTTAATTCAGCAGTTTCAGGGCTGCCATCAGCATTTACCATTAAAGCATAATTAACCTCATCTTCGAAATCTGAAGAGTCTGTCCAAATTTTCTTCTTTGTGACAAGTACCTTGCCTTTGTCACTCTTTCCTTTCTTGCAGTCAGGAGATATGTGGCCTCTTTCACCACAATCATAGCATTTGACATTTGAGTTGTCTCCTCTATCAGACTTTGTACTTTTGTCTTCATACTTTGTGAACCCTTTCTTATCAGTACTTCCACCTTTCTTTAAAAACTTCTTTCCCCTTTTGAATTTCCTGTAGGCTATCTTTGTGATACCTTTCACCATAAGAGCACACAATTTCATCATCTCTTCATCAGCATTTATTTCAGGTAAACTTTCAGTTTCTTAATCATCATTATAAGAACTTGATGATTCTGAATCAGACTTTGTGATGAGAGCTTTTCCTTTGCCTTTCTTTGAGACAACCACTTTGGGGGATTCCTCCTCAGCCTTAGGAGCAACTGTCCTTGACTTTCTCTCATATTTTTTGCTTCTTTGATCCATCTCAAGTTCATAAGTCTTGAGCATACCATAAATTTCATCAAGAGTAGTTTCATCAAGAGCATAGTTGTCTCTTATAGTAGTAGACTTCAAATCCCAACTTTCAGGAAGAGCTAAAAGGAATTTTAGATTTGAATCTTCAAAATTATATTCCTTGTCCACCAGTGACAGATCATTCAAGAGTTTGACAAACCTGTCATATAAGTCAGTTAATGATTTATCAGCTTTTGAGACAAAGTGCTCACACTCTTGAGTGAGCATAGTCCTCCTATTCTTCTTGATTGCATCAGTTCCCTGGCATCTTGTCTCCAAAGCATCCCATATCTCCTTTGCAGTCTTGCAATAAATTACCCTGTTTGACATGACATTATCAATGGCACTATGCAGCAAATGCCTTACCTTTTGCATCCTTGGCAATGGATGAGATATCTTCAGCTGTATACTCACTTTTCTTCTTTGGTATGGTCTTTGCTGGCTGATTTACAACTACAACAGAGAGCTTGGTTGGCTTATGCGGTCCTTCATTAATTATGTCAAGGTATTCTGGATCAGTAGCTTCCAGAAACATAACCATCTTCACTTTCCATGTGGGATACTCAAAAGGTCTCAGTATGGGAACCCTAATAGTGTCATATCGACTGTGTATTTAAGTGTTTTTAGTTTCTTCAGTTTTGGTGGGCTTGGTTGGATTTTCTACTTCTTCAGACATGATTGTTTGGATCTTTAATCTATGTGTGTTAACAGATAGGCTCTGATACCAATTGTTAGGTCACACAATACTGTAGAAGGGGGTTGCATACAGTGTAGAATACAATCAAATTGATTTTGAACACAAGTAACAGTAAACATATATATTTGATATGATAAACTCTGTTACAATGGAACTATTCTCTCTCAGTGATGAACAAATATCACGAGAGCTCCTAGGTCACAATGTATGTTCTTCTCAATAATGATAACACCCATAGTGTAAACCTATGTCTATTTTTATATAGTACACAGTTACAAGATAACTTCTAATTGATATGGAATATAATTTTGTCTCCTAAAATATATCAATCAGATATCTTATACAATTCTTTCAGTCCTCTAACTCTTTCCATGCATATCTTCTTTTGTATTAGTTTTGATCTTCTTTCCTATAAATCAGCTTCCTTCCTTAACTGTTAGTCCTCCCGTACTTAAGTTCTGATATCCATCTTCTGATATTTATCTTTTTATAATCTAAGTTCTGATATCCTTAAGTTCTGACTTCCAGTAAGTACTGATTCCAGTAAGTACTGATATTTCCTGTTTTTTAAGATCTGAAAACTAAACATGAAACATATTAGACATGACATCTCAAATATATCTAACAGTTACTATTCATAAGTTCTTTTACCGATGTGAAAAAAAATTTGGGTTTTTACAGTCTTCCCCCTTAAAAGGATTCCGTCCCGGAATCAGTCTAGAAACAGGGAGGGATATGCTTCTCACATGACAACCTCGAGTTCTCACATTGACTTCGCAGTATTCAATCTCTTCATAGAATTTCCAGTCATCCATCAAATATATTTCAGAGTACTTGTCATTGTAGATCTATGATATCTACACATTTTCCACATACGCTAAGTCTGGCTGCAAGTTTATTAGCTCATTTTCAATCGTATGTCTGGCTTTGACGGTTAAATTTCCTAACCTCGATTCGTGGTATTCGTTATAACTTGGCGATCGTTCGACGATGGTGCTAATTTATAAGTCAACTTTCTTAGTCCTTTAATTCTTCAACCAGTCCAATAAATCTTGGGTTCAACATTTCTTTCCCTTTTGAATCTCATCACTCCCTCCTCGGGACGTACTTTCAACAATACTTGGTCTGTTACTTCATACTTTCTGTCTTTATAGTTCTGGTCCGCATATCCCTATTGTTCATCCTGGGCTGCCAATAGCCGGGTTCTGATAAGTTCTAGGAATTCCTTTGGTCTGTTCACTCAACTATGGTCTAGTATCCTCCTCTTACCAATTTCTTCCCAACCTAAGAGAGAACGATTCTTTCTTCCGTACAAAGCTTGGTAGCCATTCCAATGCCCGTATGATAACTCGTTATTGTCGGTAATTCGATTAACTTCAGCTAGTCACTTTATTTCCCTTTAAATTAATAATATGGACGATTAGCATATCCTTTAGTGTTTGGAATCATCCTTCAACTTATTTGTGTCACACCCCCAACTTAAACAGCAAAATAAATATAGCTATTACAATATTTTAAAAGAAGAATACACAACCAAATCCAAGATCTTACAGTTTAGGGTTTGGAACAGCCCAATACTACCAACTATTACATCTGATTACAAATACCGAGTCCTCACACAACTATTATTACTTATTCTACCTGAGCTCGAACATAAGCATCAGCATCACAGGTCTTACGGGCAGTCTGCTTGAATCTAACCATCGCTGCTAGCTGTAATATCGGGGTAAAGCAAGAAGTGAGCCAAATGCTCAACAAGTGCTAACAGTATGACACAAAGCATAAATCGAGATATACTTTTAAGAATGTCAATGGAAAGACATAACTAATGATAACGAGAAATAAACTATGAGAGATGGCATCATTTTTCTTGTATCAAAACAATTTTAAAATCATGTCTTAATCAAAATCATTTTATGACGCTACGGATTACAGCCGGTGATCAGCCGCGAAGTAATCACGAACCTCGCTGGGTTCTAAAACATTAACGGGAATCCCTTAGGCAACTTTTAAGCCTAATATAAGTGTGGAAAGGACTCGCGTCTCAGTCCAGATCCACTATTCAAAGAAAACATTTATCCCCCTTTGGGACTGAAAAACCCACATTTTATTTATTTCAAAAGCTGATGCCGAATTGTAACAAAATCTCTTTTAACAGTAAACATTTTTATTAAGGGAATATAGATCAACTCGAAACACAGGAAGTATGGTACCAAATCTCAGGGCCATGATTCACAAAACTTTACTCTATTAGGATAACCAAAAGGTTTTCATATGTTAGAATTTGGACAGGAAAATATGGTGAGACTAATGGATAATATGAAGGGGTAATGCCAAACTGGGCTCAAAGCAATGGTTTCTCATCAAGGTACAGGTGTTGGATCATTAAGAAGATAAGCTTCACGAATACTATGGGTGTTAAGGTAATGATCTCTAGCTCAGGATGAATGTATATATCAGAATTGACAAGCTTTAGGATAGGAAAGAGGGTATCAATCAATGAGGAATCATGTTGGTAAGTTTCTGACTATCAGAGTTCAAGGTAAGGTTCTATAGGGGTTCAAGTATCAGGATGAGATATCAATACTTAGGAATCAACAGCATGCTAATCAAGAGGATCAATCAAGTAATATAATAACTCTTTATTTTATCATGGCATTTAACTATCATGAAAAGACTTTTGAACTACTTGCAATACATACTTGAGGGTTCATGGCATTTCTATATAATTCGAAGATAAGTGAGAGATACGCTTGATTTAAACATATCAAAATGACTCAGGATAATTGCATCGATATATATATGAACTGTTTATAGTAAATACGAAGGTCAAGTTGAATCACTTGCCTTGAGATAGGCTGGTCTGGTCTGACTGGTAGGAGCAACAACTGGAGCTTCACTCGACCTTTATGACAAGTTTTCCCTCGTCTCGAGATCCTACATAAATAATAATAATCCTCATTATAATATATTCTCACTAACTTAACCTATTTATAACTTGAAATTAAACACGGATGGCACTTAAGCCTATAGGCACTTAATTTATATTCACCTTTATATTTCAAATGTACACACGTAGCCAAATAATCACATATCGTATATTAACACCAAATAACACCATATATACCATAATGCAACACTAGGCTTGGATGATCTCGACTCACCACTTAAGTCACTTGGTCGCTAAACTAGACATAGTCTTCTAATTTTGGCTTCCTAACTCGATGTGCCTTTTCTAAATTATCCAAAATTTATTGACCCTCACTTGTGCCTTTTTCTCTACTGACCTAGTACTATCTTGAAACTATGGTGGTCGACCTAATACTCACTTCTAAGTGTTCTAAAACTATGTGATAAGTGAAAGTGCTCACCGGTGCATATTTCAGAATGACAACTAAGGTTTCTTGAGTACATTAGACACTCTTAAACTACAAGTTTTCCTTTAAAACTTTTACAAAAGACTCTCCTGACCTAAGGGCTTCTCACAAACTTGATGTGGCTCAAGGGCCTGGCTTGGGCCTTCTTGGGCCTAAGCTAAAAGTCCAAGGTTCACCTGTTTTTCTGGGCAGAAAATGCCCTGATTTGAATTAACTTGTGACACATGGTTCTAACTCATATCCCATTGGGCCTAATGAGGGCCTACCCATGACATGGTCAAATCTCCCTATTTCTAAGTTGCAACAAAACTGTCCCCTGCTGGACATATTTTGTTATTCTACTTGTGCACCTAACCAAATGACATGCAAACCTCCAACCAACTCCTAAAACCTTTTATATACTCCCAATACTAACTTCTGGTAGCTTGGGCCTCAAAGTGCACACCAATGACATGGTCAAAACTCACTCTAAACCTCAGGGTACTAAACTGATTTTCTGCAGAAACTATAATTCTCATTTCTCCAAGATTTTGACTTGACAAACTCAACTACCAACAACCCAATACTCAAACCAAGACTTAAACATGGTATTCTACTGAACTAATTCCCTTATTCTCAAAATAACCTTGGTGAGATCATCCTTACCTTAAGTACAATTATGGCAAAACAAGAGAATCTACACTTCACAAATCACTAATCTTCATGCTTTTGAAACAATAAGGTATGCATTTTTATAAAAGATAATCATGAATTATTACCATGCAACAAGAAGCAAAAATCAATATTAGCACATTATACCTACTGAAATTAAGGCTTACTAACAAAATCTTTCCAAATGATCAAAATCTTACAACATTCTAAGAGAAATCCTCATGCATGCATGCCTTCGGGTTTTTCAAACCAAAACAACACATTTTCTACATATGTTCTATCATAAAATTGACATGCAAGCCTAGCATAAGATATACCTAGATGATCACTTAGCATGCAAAGAGTTTTATCAAATTTTCACCACAAAATTCAAGTCATTATCACATAAACATGCAAAAATTGATTTAAGCAACAAGAATAGTCTTAAGGACCATTCATTCGGCTCCCATAAGGTCATGGCCGAATGAAATGGATGGAAATGGCCATTAAATCATCAAGAGTTTCCTTCTCAAGACTTGGCATTTATCCATTCCTTGTAGTCCTCTCAAAAACAACCTTAAATCCATAAGAATCAAGATTGTATTTTGAGTTTCACTAAAACCTTTACATGCAACCCTTAAACTTAAACTTTCTACTCAAAACTCTTTGAAATATATATAGACAACATGTAGGGAGCAAGATTACTTGAATATAAGATGGATGTTTGAGTGAAAGAATGGAGAAAAGAAAGGGGATGGGGGCTTCAGCTATGGTGATTGCCGAGAGGGAGGAAAAACCGAGAGGTGAGGGAGGAGGGAGGGAGGAGAGAGTGAGGGTGGAGTGTGGAGTGGGGTGAATGATCACAACACTTTTTACTTTGGGTTTTTATGATTTTGATTGATTGAAATAAGTGAGTGGAAATGAGAATTGACAAGATTACCCTTCCCACATACTAGGACCATTTTGCATGCAAGGACAAAGGAGTAATTTGGTTAGCAAGATGAGAGTTAGTGGGGTTGTAATTGTCCTTTTTAGCACTTTAGTTGAATAGAAGAGAGTTTGCATGCAAGGCTAATGTAGTAATTTGGTAATAATCAAATGAGTTAGTGGGGTTGGAAAAGTCTTATTTGCCCTTTGAGAGAATAGAAGGGTGATTTGCATGCATGGTCTCTTATGTAATTTGATAAATATGACAACTAAAATTTATAATGATTTATTTTTATAAAATAAAATACAAGTTCAAAAATTATAAAATTTATACCATAAAATAACTTGGATTTTTAGAGACTTTATAAAATCATTTTCAAAATTTGTGAACAAAATACCTTTTAAAAGAAAAATTTTCCAAAGCTTAGAATATTCCTTATAAATCAAAAATAAAGAAATTAAATAAACTCTTGCTTTGAAAAATCATATACTACACAAAGCAAATTTATAATGCAGAAACTTTCACTCACACTAGCGTACAATCATTGAATATATTTTCATTTGACTTTAATATTATACCAAATCCATAAATAATATTACATAAAATGCCGGTCGTAACATCCTCTCCCCCTTAAGGGATTCTGTCCCCAGAATCTAAGAGAAAAGATAAGGATGCCAGGAACGCATATCAGACTCTAACTCCCAAGTCGATTATTCGACCTTAGGGTTCCTCCAAAGCACTTTTACTAACTTTACCGACTTATTTCTAAGACTCTTTATTTGCCAGTCGAGTATTTTAACCGGTTGCTCCACAAATGACAGGTCTGCCTGAATTTTTACAGGTTCATATTCTATCACATGGCTAGCGTCAGGATTGTACTTCTTAAGCAACGACACATGGAATACATTATGCATATGCTGATACTGAGGTGGTAAGGCCAACTCATAGGCCACCTTTCCCACTTGACTCAAAATCTCAAAAGGACCTATGTATCTAGGTGCTAACTTCCCTTTCTTGCCAAATCTCATCAACCCTTTTCTAGGTGACACCTTCAGCAACACAGCTTCGCCAATTTGGAATTGAACGTCCTTACGCGCTGGATCCGCATACTTCCTCTGTCTATCTTGAGCAGCAAGCAACCTTTTCTGAATTAACTTGACCGAGTCATGCAACTGTTGTACCAATTCCGAGCCGAGAATTCTTCCTTCTCCTACTTCATCCCAACTTGTTGGTGATCTACACTTTCGCTCGTACAAAGCTTCGTATGGTGGCATGCCAATACTGGAATGATAGCTGTTGTTGTAAGAGAATTCAATCAACAACAAGTGATCGTCCCAACTTCCTGCAAAATTGATTGCACAACTGCGCAACATGTCTTCAATCGTTTGAATTGTCCTTTCACTCTGGCCATCAGTCTGCGGGTGGTACGCCGTGCTCATATTCAACTTTGTGCCAAGACATTCCTGAAATTGCTTCCAGAATCTCGAGTTAAATCGGGGATCTCTGTCTGAAACTATTGATACGGGTACTCAATGTCTTAGTACGATTTCGCGCACATACAGATGAACCAACTTTTCCAGTGACAACTTCTCATTTATTGGAAGGAAATGCGCCGACTTCGTAAGACGATCAATTATAACCCATATTGCGTCATGCCCGGATTTCGTTCGCGGTAGTCCCACTATAAAGTCCATATCGATATTTTCCCATTTCCATTCTGGAATCTTCAGGGGCTGAATTAATCCGCTTGGTCATTGATGTTCTGCCTTTACTTTCTGACAAGTATAGCACTTCGCAACCCATTCTGCCACGTCTCGCTTCATATTTAGCCACCAAAAGTTCTTCTTTAAGTCTCGATACATCTTGGTGCTTCCCGGGTGGATTGAAAATTTCGAATTGTGGGCTTCATGGAGGATCTCATTCTTTAATTCAGGTACATGGGGAATCCATATTCTGGATGAAAACCTTAGTATCCCTTGCTCATCTCTTTGAGTATTAATCTCCTCTCCAGATAACTGATTCTTCTCTTTTTCCATTACTTCCTCTTGACACTTCTTTATCTTTTCCACTAGTGTTGGCTGAAAGGTCATTGCACGACAAACTTCCTCGACTTTTCCATAAGCACAAAGTTCCAATTCCAATCTTTCGATTTCTTCATATAACTCTTTTGATGTTATCATCATATTCAATCTCTCCTTCCTACTCAGAGCATCGGCCACTACGTTCGCCTTTCCAGGATGGTAATTTATCGAACAATCATAGTCCTTGATCAATTCCAGCCATCTCCTCTGCCTCATATTGAGCTCTTTTTGAGTAAAAATGTACTTTAAGCTCTTGTGATCTGTGTAGATTTCACACTTCTCTCCATAGAGGTAATGTCTCCAGATCTTGAGTGTGAACACTATGGCGGCTAGTTCCAAGTCATGCGTCGGGTACTTTAACTCATGCGGCTTCAACTGTCTTGACTCATATACGATCACTTTACTGTGTTGCATCAACACACAACCCAAACCCTTATGTGAAGCGTCGCTGAATATTACAAAATTCCCTTGATCATCTGGAAGTACCAACACCGGAGCTGTTACCAACTTCTGCTTTAACTCTTGAAAGCTATCTTCCCATTCTGCACTCCATTCAAACTTTTGATTCTTTCTGGTTAACTTGGTCAATGGCGTGGCGATCTTCGAGAAATCCTTGACAAATCTTCTATAGTATCTGGCCAATCCTAGAAAACTTCGCAGGAGTCTTTGGCCTCTCCCAGCTCATAACTGCCTCAATCTTTGCCGGATCCACTTTAACTCCCTCATTTCCAATAACATGCCCCAAAAATTGAACTTCCTTTAACCAAAACTCACATTTGGTAAACTTGGCATACAACTTCTCTTGTCGGAGTATCTCCAATGCTATCCAGAGGTGCTGCTTATGTTCTTCTTCCGACTTAGAATAAAAAAGGATGTCATCAATGAATACCACGATAAATTTGTCCAAATACTTCTTAAATACACAATTCATCAGATCCATAAATGCGGCCGGAGCGTTGCTCAATCCAAACGGCATTACTAGGAATTCATAATGCTCATATCTGGTCCTGAATGCGGTCTTAGGAATATCTTCTTCTTTGATCTTTAATTGATGGTATCCCGATCTCAAATCAATCTTCAAAAAGCACTTTGCTCCCTTCAACTGATCAAAAAGGTCATCTATCCTTGGTAGCGGGGTTGGTGCAGGTGGTGGAGGTAATGCCAATACCTCAGTTGGCACGCTTGTACTGGTACTTGCCACATTCATCAGAGCTTTGACTGGTCCTGTTGCCTTACACTCCCTAGCCATGTGTCCAGTCTTCCCACACTTGTAGCACGTAACTCCTGGCTTCGACATCTTGCACTCATTTTCCAAATGTCCCTTCTGATTGCACCTATAACAGGTCATGCTCAACTTATTGCATACTCCGGGGTGCCTTCTTCCACAGTGCTTGCATTCCGGTCTCTGGAACCTATTTTCTCCTACTTGTCCTTGACTTGTCTGGTTGTTCCCTTTCGATTCTTGTCTTTTGCCCAAATTCCCCTTCTTTTGAAAATTTCCGTCTTTATGGAATCCAAACCTCTTTACATTCCGATCTTATGAATTTCAGGCTTCAGTCTTTTCTCCATAAAATGGAACCTTTCTCTTCTTGTTATCCCTTTCCTTTTTTGACTGCGTCCCATTATTCTCAATCAGAGCAGCTTTCTGTACTACTCCCGCATAAGTATCAAGCTCAAACATAGCCACTCTATCTCTGATCCAAGGCTCCAATCCTTGTTGAAATCTCTTTGCTTTTTCCTCCTCACTGCTGGTATACTTGGTCACAAACCTTGACAATTCGGTGAACTTCATCTCATACTCTATTACAGACATATTCTTTTGCTTCAATTCAAGAAATTTAAGCTCCATCTGATTCTGCATGTACTTAGGGTAATACTTGTCCAAAAATAACTTCTTAAATCTCTCCCAAGAAACCTGCTGAGTGACTTCCATAGCCTTTACTGATTCCCACCAATAGATGACTTCTCCCTTCAAGAAGTAACTAGCATATGGCATCTTCTGATCGTCTCCTAACTGTACCAACTCAAAAGCCCTTTCTATCTCCTTGATCCATGTGTTAGCTATCACTGGATCAGTGGTATCATGAAATACAGGTGGATTCATATTCTGAAAAGCCTTGAAGGTGACAATTTGTCTAGGTGGTACTGGTGGTTCAGGTGGTTGGTGTGGCTCACGGTTATCTTGGTTTTCAATTCGTTGTTGAAGAGTTAGTTGTTGTTGAGCTATAGCATTGGTTTGCTGTTGCAAGGTTTCCAGTAGTCGAAGAATATTTGGGTCTGTGGTGGAGGTGGTTGTTGGGTTCTTCTTTTTGGGAGGCATGATCCTGAAATAAGAGTTGTGTCAAAACAGATATGAATGATAAAATGATTCGAGGGTATCGCATGGCATTCTCATTTACATATGGGGTCAAGTTTCCAAATTAAGCAGATATGATGATAAAAACATAAAATAACAGTCGAGAGCAAATGGAACAATAGCACATAATTATTGAAATTTTAAAGGTCACAGTACATAGGATTGGGACATAGTCTGATTTTAGGAATAACAGGCTTATTTAAAGGAAAAACGGAAACAACTGGGGATTCCATAGAGTCTGATAGTACAACAACATGAAAGGTAAATGGAAAGAACTAAGGCTCCACTCCATCTGAACGGGGCTTGGTAGTCTTTTCCTCTCGAAGCGTCATCACAATGCTCTGGAGCTCATCCGCCACCATCTGAATGACATACTGGCTGGTACGGTCCCGGTGTGCTGGCATCTCCTCAAGCTTAGTGTTGACGTACTGAACCAAGGTCTCAAGTCTCGCAGTCATCTGCTCCTTGGGCTTCCCTTCATAGTTTCGGCTGTCCGGATACACGTTCTTCAGTCGGTCTATCAGTCGGTCGTACTTGCCCTGAAGCATGTCGAACTCGCGCCTCAACTCAGCATACACTGTGAAAGCAATAGTGTCGTCCGACCCAGAGGATGACGAGGAATGCGCCCTTTGCTGACAACCAATAAGAGGAGTATTAGTAATAATTTACTTAACCTACTCTCTCGCATAATATCTATAACCTACACACAAATCCTATAACCTATTTGGGCTGTCCAGGGACTCTAAACCGTAGCTCTGATACCAAAACCTGTCACACCCCCAACTTAAACAGCAAAATAAATATAGCTATTACAATATTTTAAAAGAAGAATACACAACCAAATCCAAGATCTTACAGTTTAGGGTTTGGAACAGCCCAACACTACCAACTATTACATCTGATTACAAATACCGAGTCCTCACACAACTATTATTACTTATTCTACCTGAGCTCGAACATAAGCATCAGCATCACAGGTCTTACGGGCAGTCTGCTTGAATCTAACCATAGCTGCTAGCTGTAATATCAGGGTAAAGCAAGAAGTGAGCCAAATGCTCAACAAGTGCTAACAGTACGACACAAAGCATAAATCGAGATATACTTTTAAGAATGTCAATGGAAAGACATAACTAATGATAACGAGAGATAAACTATGAGAGATGGCATCATTTGCTTGTATCAAAACAATTTTAAACTCATGTCTTAATCCAAATCATTTTATGACGCTACGGATTACAGCCGGTGATCAGCCGCGTAGTAATCCTGAACCTCGCTGGGTTCTAAAACATTAACGGGAATCCCTTAGGCAACTTTTAAGCCTAATATAAGTGTGGAAAGGACTCGCGTCTCAGTCCAGATCCACTATTTAAAGAAAACATTTATCCCCCTTTGGGACTGAAAAACCCACATTTTATTTATTTCAAAAGCTGATGCCGAATTATAACAAAATCTCTTTTAACAGTAAATATTTTTATTAAGGGAATATAGATCAACTCGAAACACGGGAAGTATGGTACCAAATCTCAGGGCCATGATTCACAAAACTTTACTCTATTAGGGTAACCAAAAGGTTTTCATATGTTAGAATTTGGACAGGAAAATATGATGAGACTAATGGATAATATGAAGGGGTAATACCAAACTGGGCTCAAAGCAATGGTTTCTCATCAAGGTACAGGTGTTGGATCATTAAGAAGATAAGCTTCACGAATACTATGGGTGTTAAGGTAATGATCTCTAGCTCAGGATGAATGTATATATCAGAATTGACAGGCTTTAGGATAGGAAAGAGGGTATCAATCAATGAGGAATCATGTTGGTAAGTTTCTGACTATCAGAGTTCAAGGTAAGGTTCTATAGGGGTTCAAGTATCAGGATGAGATATCAATACTTAGGAATCAACAGCATGTTAATCAAGAGGATCAATCAAGTAATATAACAACTCTTTATTTTATCATGGCATTTAACTATCATGAAAAGACTTTTGAACTACTTGCAATACATACTTGAGGGTTCATGGAATTTCTATATAATTCGAAGATAAGCGAGAGATACGCTTGATTTAAACATATCAAAATGACTCAGGATAATTGCATCGATATATATATGAACTGTTTATAGTAAATACGAAGGTCAAGTTGAATCACTTGCCTTGAGATAGGCTGGTCTGGTCTGACTGGTAGGAGCAACAACTGGAGCTTCACTCGACCTTTATGGCAAGTTTTCCCTCGTCTCGAGATCCTACATAAATAATAATAATCCTCATTATAATATATTCTCACTAACTTAACCTATTTATAACTTGAAATTAAACACGGATGGCACTTAGGCCTATAGGCACTTAATTTATATTCACCTTTATATTTCAAATGTACACACGTAGCCACATAATCACATATCGTATATTAACACCAAATAACACCATATATACCATAATGCAACACTAGGCTTGGATGATCTCGACTCACCACTTAAGTCATTTGGTCGCTAAACTAGACATAGTCTTCTAATTTTGGCTTCCTAACTCGATGTGCCTTTCCTAAATTATCCAAAACCTATTGACCCTCACTTGTGCCTTTTGCTCTACTGGCCTTATAATATCTTACAACTATGGTGGTCGACCTAATACTCACTTCTAAGTGTTCTAAAACTATGTGATAAGTGAAAGTGCTCACCGGTGCAAATTTCAGAATGACAACTAAGGTTGCTTGAGTACATTAGACACTCTTAAACTACAATTTTTCCTTAAAAACTTTTACACAAGACTCTCCTGACCTAAGGGCTTCTCACAAACTTGATGTGGCTCAAGGGCCTGGCTCGGGCCTTCTTGGGCCTAAGCTAAAAGTCCAAGGTTCCCCTGTTTTTCTGGACAGAAAATGCCATGACTTGAATTAACTTGTGACACATGGTTCTAACTCATATCCTATGAACTATGGTTGGAAAAACTTCTCTGACACTCCCTCCAACTAAGGCCCAATTGGGCCTAATGAGGGCCTACCCATTACATGGTCAAATCTCCCTATTTCTAAGTTGTAACAAAACTGTCCCCTGCTGGACAGATTTTGTTATTCTACTTGTGCACCTAACCAAATGACATGCAAACCTCCAACCAACTCCTAAAACCTTTTATATACTCCCAATACTAACTTCTGGTAGCTTGGGCCTCAAAGTGCACACCAATGACATGGTCAAAACTCACTCTAAACCTCAGGGTACTAAACTGATTTTCTGCAGAAACTATAATTCTCATTTCTCCAAGGTTTTGACTTGACAAACTCAACTACCAACAACCCAATACTCAAACCAAGACTTAAACATGGTATTCTACTGAACTAATTCCCTTATTCTCAAAATAACCTTGGTGAGATCATCCTTACCTTAAGTACAATTATGGCAAAACAAGAGAATCTACACTTCACAAATCACAAATCTTCATGCTTTTGAAACAACAAGGTATGCATTTTTATAAAAGATAATCATGAATTATTACCATGCAACAAGAAGAATAAATCAATATTAGCACATTATACCTACTGAATTTAAGGCTTACTAACAAAATCTTTCCAAATGATCAAAATCTTACAACATTCTAAGAGAAATCCTCATGCATGCATGCCTTCGGGTTTTTCAAACCAAAACAACACATTTTCTACATATGTTCTATCATAAAATTGACATGCAAGTCTAGCATAAGATATACCTAGATGATCACTTAGCATGCAAAGAGTTTTATCAAATTTTCACCACAAAATTCAAGTCATTATCACATAAACATGCAAAAATTGATTTAAGCAACAAGAATAGTCTTAAGGACCATTCATTCGGCTCCCATAAGGTCATGGCCGAATGAAATGGATGGAAATGGCCATTAAATCATCAAGAGTTTCCTTCTCAAGACTTGGCATTTATCCATTCCTTGTAGTCCTCTCAAAAACAACCTTAAATCCATAAGAATCAAGATTGTATTTTGAGTTTCACTAAAACCTTTACATGCAACCCTTAAACTTAAACTTTCTACTCAAAACTCTTTGAAATATATATAGAAAACATGTAGGGAGCAAGATTACTTGAATATAAGATGGATGTTTGAGTGAAAGAATGGAGAAAAGAAAGGGGATGGGGGCTTCGGCTATGGTGATTGCCGAGAGGGAGGAAAAACCGAGAGGTGAGGGAGGAGGGAGGGAGGAGGGAGTGAGGGTGGAGTGTGAAGTGGGGTGAATGATCACAATACTTTTTACTTTGGGTTTTTATGATTTTGATTGGTTGAAATAAGTGAGTGGAAATGAGAATTGACAAGATTACCCTTCCCACATACTAGGACCATTTTGCATGCAAGGACAAAGGAGTAATTTGGTTAGCAAGATGAGAGTTAGTGGGGTTGTAATTGTCCTTTTTAGCCCTTTAGTTGAATAGAAGAGAGTTTGCATGCAAGGCTAATGTAGTAATTTGGTAATAATCAAATGAGTGAGTGGGGTTGGAAAAGTCTTATTTGCCCTTTGAGAGAATAGAATGGTGATTTGCATGCATGGTCTCTTATGTAATTTGATAAATATGACAACTAAAATTTATAATGATTTATTTTTATAAAATAAAATACAAGTTCAAAAATTATAAAATTTATACCATAAAATAACTTGGATTTTTAGAGACTTTATAAAGTCATTTTCAAAATTTGTGAACAAAATACCTTTTAAAAGAAAATTTTTCCAAAGCTTAGAATATTCTTTATAAATCAAAAATAAAGAAATTAAATAAACTCTTGCTTTGAAAAATCATATACTACACAAAGCAAATTTATAATGCAGAAACTTTCACTCACACTAGCGTACAATCATTGAATATATTTTCATTTGACTTTAATATTATACCAAATCCACAAATAATATTACATAAAATGCCGGTCGTAACACTTTGTTTCCCCCCTACATCGCTCCTACTAGTGCTAGAGTTTCATTCCTTAACGTTTTCCCATTTTTCCGCATCATCTCTGTCGATTAATTCATATACAAAATTCTCGTCGCATTTCTATATGCTCGTCTCATGTTACACGCTTAGCGTCAGATTTAACATTTCTTCCTGTGGTAACGTAAGGCATGCCATCGTCCTATTGCCATCTTGAAGGAAGCACCATTTCATACGCAATTGATTGAGACGTTTTAGGATCGTGGAATGTTCAGCTTCCGCCATCGGTCGGACTTCTTTAATCATTCCCCGTATAATATCTATAGTACTACGATACCTTTTGGGTCATACTTGTTATTCTTTCTAGCACCTTAGACGTATTCACGTTTATTGGTACCTGCTACCAGTGGCCTTTATAGGGCGTGTATGATCTTCTTTGCCTTCTATCAGCTCTGACAATGACATCCTTCATTCTTTCACGTTGTCCTTCGTAAGGGATATCGGCGACTATTTTTCATATGCTCACGTGGTAAGTATACCTACATGAATTTTATGTCAACGATAGGCGATTCCCCTAACCGTTCCAAATAAAAGGTAAGCCGCTAGACGTATCTTCAATGGCCCGGATAGTCTTCTCATTCTACTTGTCAATTTGATAACTCTAAGTCGTGCCTCTGTTCGTCCCTTCTCGCGAAATATCCTGGGTCCTTGCGTGGCGCGATATCATGGGGTCTCTCTATCACTAATTATCTTTTCCGCATTCATAACAATTTTGTAGAGTGGACATCTATCGTTTGAATAATAAAATAAGCGGTCTTATTTAATATATCACTCAAAATCCTCAAATAGCACGACGGCTAACTTGGTTCTTGATAATCCTCCTTCAAAATTTATTATAATTACCTCTTACTCCTATTTGGGTCATCTACAAGTCGTAATCGCCAAAATTTTAATCCTCGCCTTTCCGTTTTCATTTTCATCTATGTCGAATACTTACTTACCTACTCAATGACATCCCTTTTCATATTCTGTCATGATGTCTATGTTTTTAGGCATCTCTAAGTCTTCTTGTTAAGTAATAAAGGGTTCTTTTCATGCGATCCTTCTCATCAGTTATTCTGAGATTTATCATCCTTAATATATCTTTTCCTATTTAAAGTGTCGGCCACCATATTGGCCTTTCCTCGATGATAATAGATTTCTCAATCATAGCCTTTGATCAATTTGACTATAGCCTCTATCTCGTGTTTAGTGTAAGAAAAAAAAATTCCAAAATTTTCTCATAAGTAAACTCCTTGTCCCTTTCATTCCGAACCTTATCGCAATTATTCTAGATGGACGCTTATGTCACGGTCCTTAAGCAGCGTAGATTATCATTACATTTCATACAAAATCCTGTTTTTTATCGCCGAGTATTTCTAACAAGAGGTTATTACTAACCTTATGTTCACTTTTTTGAAAGTCTTATTCCTCGAATTCATACATGATTGGTCTTTCCCGAATTCATTAGTTCTTATCCCAAAAGTGTTTCATAGAAGTGTACCTCATTAATCACGTTATATCTCTATTATGGTTCTTCTATAACCATGTTAAAGATCCTTATGATAATAACTAAACATGGTATTCCCTTTTTAAAATAACTTACTCATCACGATGCTCCGATTGCACCATCATAGCACTGAGCTTTCAGTCTCATATTACAACAATCAGTTCGCAATTATACCTCTCTTTGTTCGGAAGGAAATTAGCCTTGGAAAAATGATTTTCACTATATCGATGAAATTTAGACAATCTTAACAGGATTTCAAAATCTAACATCTGAACAAATAATGAGCTCTGAATAAAAGAGTAACAACACTCAGAAAATTTATAACTTAGAAGGAAGAATACAACAAGGATTATCCTTCCATGTCCTTAGAATTTTATATTATGATATTATAGAGAATATCCATTGAAAGCAATGATTGCTGAATAATAACATCAGACGAATGATACTTGTAAGATTTTCCCATTGAAAAAATACTTTTCTTTTCGAATAAAGAAGGAAATTTGAAATAACATAGTCAACCAAAGGTTAATCATTGAGGTTTCAAAATGATGTTATTTTGAATGAAGGAATTTTACTCAATGATTTAACAAATAAGTAAGTATATTTTTCTTCAATCACTTTATAATTTTAATTGGTTATTCTTTATATAAACGAAAGAATAGAATATTTCATGAACAAAATATTTCATAAAACTGAATATGAATTCTTGTTTGAGTGGGCGACCTAGTTAGGTCTCAATTAAATCATTCTTTGAAAATTTCATGAACAATTAAATTTTGCATATGTAATGCACTATGGAATAATAAAACTTTGATTGGAAGTGGAACTAGCAAAATAATAGCTAGTCCATATCAAGCAATATTATCAACCGACTAAGAAAATGGCCAACACAATTGGTTTGGCCCATAGCAACTAGCTAGGACGATTAGCTAGGCTTTTGTCGTATTAATTAAAATTTTGACTAGTTAGGACAAATAGCTAGTCATTCATGAGAACATATGCAACTAGGCATATTTCAGTTTATTTATAAAACAAAATCTCAACATCGTAACCATTGAAGAAATTGTGGCTACCTGGATGAGGATTTTGAAATAAAGAGTTTTTAAATTTGGGTCGGGAAAGACAATTATAACTCTAAATCGAGTGGTCTTGGCATCGGAACAATCGATAGCCTCTTATCAAATATTTCTTTCCAAAAAAAGGATACACTCATAGGTGCCCTGGTTCACATACTTTATCAGATCTTTAAATAGAATTGAATTCGGAATACCAATATCAAATTGATACCCTTACTATGATTTCAAATTTCAATATATAATTTCATCCCGATTAGAGGAAAAGGATTCCCGAGGAATATATGGATATTAGATCATCCATGTTTTTAACAATTTGTTAGATATTTACAATCTCAACTGAGAAGAGTAAGTATGAAAGAAGAATCAAATGAAGATACTCATTAAGAATATTCATCGATGAATTGAGGCAAAATTTATATAAAAAAAATCTATTGGATAATTGAAATGAAGTATAAATATCTCTGAGTTGAACAAGAAGATCATAATCTATGAATGAAAGTTCATGGATTAACTAAAAGAATTGAACAAGCCCTGATGCGGAGAAAGACTATTCAGGATGGTCACATTAGAAGTTTAAAGTAGGGAACGAAAAGGATTGCCTGATATAACTTATCAAGGCAATACGAATGATCAACAATTTGGAGGGAGTAACGTGACAGTGAGTAGGTGCCAAAATATTTCACTAATTATCCTAACTCTCATCATTATCCATCTGAGGATGATCCCACCTCTTATTCTTGTTCTTCGTAATTCCATGTTTCAAATAGTTTCTCTTTCAACATCATTTTAAAATCTCTTACTAACTTCACTTTCGCACGTATATCTGTCATTCCGGTGTTTTACCTCGAAGACCTTACTCAGAAATATTCCAAAAACATCTGTTAAGCCGATAGTTGCCTGCTACCCGCATCCGTTACTAACTATAAGTGGCCAGTTCCCCCTGTGAACAGATCAAAGAGATCTCTTAGGGATCTCAATGCAGTCCATAAGTTCAGTGGCATGTGTGTGTAATTGAACATACGTTACCGAATATATTAGAGGTCTACGAGTATATATACGTAGCCTCTGACATCATATCTACCGAAAAATTCCGTTTTAGACTCACTGGTCTATCCTTTTTAAAAGGTTCTAAGATCAAACTATCGCTCATTGTAATCTTACGCCATCCAATTGTAGTCATGCCATCAATTCTCGATGCTCTCGATCTCTGAGGCAAACTATCATAACCTTACATGTTAAGCACACAAATAATATCATGTAGTGTAGTCGTCTTACGTTAACATCCTTATATTACATTCAAATCTTCCTTAATAGAAAATATCCTTAAGGGTATATTGGACACTATCTCTGGTGAATTCGTGATTAATACAATATTCACATCCTCCTTGGTAAAATGACACATTTAACTAGTTTGGATCAATAACCTCAACTGTATATTAATAATTAGACTTTATGGTTCTCACATGTGATGCCCCTTCATGGGCAACCTATAAAGAACTACGAGTAACAAGCCTCGTGTTATCAAAATTTATATATGGTGTTGGTAATATCGTCTTTACCCTAAATGCCCTGGAGACTCAGCTCCGAGTTCTACATCCACAACCTTGCCAAATCATATATGATTATAATTTTTCTTCTCATCATTCTGATAATCTCTAATGGTTCTATTATTCACACTTTAATACCTCAAATATACATTTAACCTAACCTACACATTGAGGCTACATCCGGTAGTCCAATGATGAACTCTATATGAGTTCTTACAAAATCTCACATCTAGACAGATTCTTAACAATCTCGTCTTTAAGTACTATAAATTATTGCTTTGATATCATTTCTGTAACGCCCCCAAATCCGGGGTCAGGAATCTGGGTCATCACGCCATCCTTCACTCATGTGTAACCTGTATAAATTCAATAATCCAACATACCCCAATCTCATGCACACACACACACACACAAGTTATAGCCTTAGAAATAATATACAAAATGTAATCTTCTTTTATTACACTCAAATGTAATTTACAGGATCTCAAACAATTATTCATAAACTCTACATGAAGTTACAATAATTACGACTGATATCTTATACCTATTTGATACTCTTGCCCACCTGAGATAAAGCTGCCAAGGATTTTCCCCATGACTGCAAGCGACTAAGTCCCACACCGGCATACTGGTTATCTGTTGTGTTGTGTCATTTAAAAGAAAGCAAGAGTGATCTATAATGCCCAACATAATAATGTACAGTATGAAATGACTGTATGATAAACTCAAGTAAAACGTCATATATGATAAATATGTTTTATTCAAAAAATAGTTTTCTTTGGTAATATACACCTTCTTTTGAAAACAATTCTTTGGTGGATTTATTATCCTGTGAATACCTTAATGGTAAACCCAATACCTAGGCTTGGGTTATGGTATTACATCACAATTGCAATTGGAAGAATATGACATTCGTTGGAGCCACCGGATACGATGATCAGTCGTACTACGAAAATAGCAACCTTTTCTACTAGTAGAAGGACGACACCTTCGTATCCCGGTTATCACCCTTGCCGCATACGGGCTACGTGTCCTTATTTCAGGTATACACACACTTCACAGGTCCTTAGGTACATATAGTACCGTCTCCTACGGTACCGGCAGTCTATCCAATACACGAAGTACTTGGATCCTACCCCTCCTCTGTCCTTTAGGAAATCCTATCATATACTTGGAATCATTGAACTATATCGAAGTTCCCTAAGCATTTTCCTTGTTGATAGACACAACTTTACCTCATATATATATATATATATATATGTACTTCCGAAAGTTTTCGGAGGAAGTACTAAGGATGTGAGTTGACCGTTGTCAACAGATAAGTAAATAAGGGGGAGTTCCTTTTGAAACTATATTCAAAATATTTAAAATAAGTCGAGATAATATTCTCCGACGATCTGAAATTATTCGAATGATTTTCCGAAAATCAGAAAGTATTTTACATCAGGTTTTATGATTTTTAAATCATAAATAAATCCTTTAATAAATAATAAATAATTAAATATTAATCGATAAATAATTAAACCTCGAATGAGTTTACTTTAAAAGAATATTTAAAATAATATTTCTCAACTAATTTATGTCTACGTAATTTAATAATCTTTAATATTTAATCGGGTTTGAAATAAATAATCGTTGGAGTATACTTCTCCCATAATAAATGAATAGGTATATAATATTTATTATTCGAACAATAAAATATAGTTGAGGGAATACGATCTTTGGAAATCATTTTAATAAAAGTTTGAGGTGTTTAATGTTTCGCAAGTGGACATCGAGTCCCTTGGAATTAAATAAGTACGGAATTTAAATGGTCCAAAACATCTCCGGGATGATTCCCGAGTTTATACTTTATAAAAACTGACCGACTCTCGGTCTTATAACTTATATATGACGCTCTACTATAGCGTTTGTATTCTTAAATAAAACACCTCCGGAATAATTCCGGGTTTTCATAAAATTATATTGACCGATCCTCGGTCGAAAATATACTCCTCATATATACAACGCTACTTTCTAACATTATCGATTGAAATTCGGTAATATTCATATACCAAAATCATTATCATATCGTATGATATTATATAACATAGTTCGTAAAATATTCTAAATATAGCATCATGTATTTATCGACATTATTTGAAAACAAACACAACACAACAATTTTAAAAGGTAGGGTTTGAAAACTTGCCTAAAGTCCAAGACACGTTTCCCGACTTCCTCTCGTTCCGGGTTTTCTAATCAACAAACATCATAATCTTAATCAGTATTCCTAATCTCATCATCAACTTATTTTTCTAATAAGTTCAATACTTCATAACTTTCATCATTCGACCGACTCGAAATAAGTATCACTCCTTGGTCGAAACGGACGGTCAAAGTGGTCTTCTAGATTTGACTTTACGGAATATTACTATTACGTGACTCACACTCCATCATTTTTAATAAATCATAAAATTAATATTTTAATACAAAACTACCTCGAGGAGCTTCTTGAGTGTTGATAAAATGAATTTAATTAGGTGAAAAGCATTTCAAAAGTTCGGTCAACTACAGAGTTTTACTATTTAAACCGCTTTCACTAAAATGTTGATATCTCTCAAACCGTTAACTCAATTGATGCACCGTTTTCTCGTGTGCGATCTAGAAAAAATTTAGAACACATCATTTAAAAATAGTTTTCTGGTAACAGGGGTGAAAATCTCGAAGTGGCAGTTTCCTAACATGGGGTTGTTTTTGACATTCGTACTCCGCGCGACCTCGGCTCCGACATTTTTATAAAATTGAAACATTAACATTTTTACTTGAAATTTTTATGGAAGCTAATAAACTATATTTATTACTCTCTGTAAAAATTTCATGTTTTTTAAATATTTTTTAGTCGATCATTTATATTTACAAAGTTCGTAATTTGTAGTAGTTTTATCGCGTAAATCCCTTTTACTAAAACGATCATAACTTTTGATCCGTAAATCGGAATCAAGAGATTCAAGTGCTTAAACGATCCTCATAACATTTTCTATCATAATCAAGTCTCACTTTTCAGGAAACTACCGTTTATACATTCGGGAACTTCTGCAGAAACTTAAGTTGAGTTTTGTTCATTTTAACGAGGTTACGATTATGACTCGAGTTTCGTTTACGTCTTAAATCAATATACCGCCATCAACAATCATCAAATAATCATCTCAACACTAAATCCTCTAAAAAACTTCATGTTATTGAGGCAACAATCATCAACCTTAAAACTAATTAACTAAATATCAAGATAATATCAAATTAATCATCAAACCATACTTATATCCAAGATCCTTACTTTTCTTGAAACTTAAAACTTAAACAAAGTTTGGATGAATGTTTATAACTTTATTGAAGCTTTTTAATACTTAGTAAATTCCTAATATCCTTGATTAAGCATTTGTCTAGCTTTAGGAGCCTTAAACTTTCATGAAAAATCAAGAAAATAAGTTAGTGATTTTCGGAGTTACTGTTCACCCTCAAATTCAAACATTTTTATAAAATTGAGAACTTCATGGATGGGCATGAAATTTGGTGCGTGACTTACCCATTATATGAGAGAGGTTTGGTCAAACTTTGGTGATTTTTAATGAGTAGAACATGATATGAATATTTCTCTCCATTGTGTTCTTGAAAATCAGCATGGTGTTTTGTGAGAGAGAGAGAGAGAGAGAAAATGTGTTGCTTCCTTGGTTGCTTCTTGGTTGCTTCTTGTAATAATGTTGTGATATCTTGTTTATTCTTCTAGTATAAGTCATAGGATTGATTTTTGTTGCCAAATCTCTAGATAATTCTAGCTAGGCTTTTTAGATTACAAGCTAAGCTAAGTAGCTTAGCCATTAGCTTCACTATTCTCTAGCCCTAGTTGATCATCCTACTTCCTTAGCTTAATATTTAATAAAGTAACCATGGTTATGTTTCTACCATGGTTAGTTAGTGCATTACGTTTATTTAATTATTTACGCATTCGTTCGGTCGCTTAAAAGTTTTCGTAATACTTTCTCGCAAACGGTTCGCGACGTAAATTCTTTCGTATTTATTCCTCATATTTTGAAGTATCATCCTTGGATATAAAGCTGTAGGGTTTTAAATTCATAATTATATTGTGATCCTCGTAATCCTCGATGATTCATAAATATGGTCATTTTTCAAAGTTCGTTTTCTTCGAAAACTAATAGCGTTTACATACACTCATTTGGTACGTATAATCATAATATCAACTCGGAATCTTAAATTAAAAACTCGTATATGGTGTGGTCGCAAAAGTTTTTATTAAACCGCAAGGCTACTATTCATAAGGTCTTTTACCGATGTAAAAAAAATTAGGTTTTTACATTGTTGATGGTTGATATATGTTTATGTGTGTTCGTACAAGCTATATACATCATCAATTTCATGCTTTATTTACGGGTTTGATCAATTCGAATTTTAGGGTTTATACTCGTTTTAAATTGGGTGTTTTGATTTACTGATATTTGGTTGATGAAACTTACATGATTAGTTTTTTCTTGTTAAATAATGAATTTTAAGTATTTTTACATGATTTTTACAGTTCAGGATAGTTAGTACGAGTTCGATGGGTTTGACCCGTTTGTGATTCGGGTTGAATGATTTCACAAACTATATGATGATTTTTGGTTTTGTTAGATATTGTGAATAGATTCCTTGTGTCTTAAGCTTTGTTTTGATGTATGAAACATTAAGTTTTAAGTTCAGATTAGTTAAATCGGATTTTGGTTGGACTTTAAATCGGTTTGATCGAAAAACTTAGCCTAAGGGTTATTTGGTGATGTTAATGGTTGAATAATGTTTAGGAAAGAATTTGGAATCGATTCCCAGCAAGGACGAGTACAAACGGTTCATGATTTGGCCTGAAAATGACTTCATTGAAATCTGGAAAAGCTCGTCGGAGTTGGATGGTTTTCACCGGAGAAGAAGACACAGGCATCGTTAATGGTTGATGAAGACGGTGTTGGACTGCTGTGTTGATTTCAAATGAAATTGACACAAAAATGGAGCAAAACGGAGTTGAATTGAGGGGTAATTAGGCTGGCCGGAAAAGAGGTCGGTGCCCGGAATCCTCACCAGATTCTGAGTTCATCCTGACCCGTTTTCAATTCTTGCAGACCCGGTTTCAACCCGGTTTAAAACCCGGTTTTGATCCAACTTTGTCAGAATTTGGTTTCTAACAAGTGTTTCTGGAAATTAATTTTTATTTTTATTAATTATAAAATCAGTTTTTATTTATTTTATAAATTGATTAATTAATTATTTAAATAATTGATTTATATTATAAATAATTCTGAAATATTTTCTAAAAATTAGATTTATTTATTTCTTTAATTATTTATCATTTATCTATTATTTATTAATTATTTAAAAATGATTAAATATTTTGATAATTAATCAAATTATTTTCAATAAATCAAAATAAATTTATTTTAATTCCAAAAAATATAGAAAAATCATTTTTAGTTCTGATTTTTCCCAAATAATTATTTAAAAATATTTTCATGGATCAATAATTAGTTATAATTATTTATATTGAATTATAAATTGATTTATCTGTATTTATCTGATAATAATTAAATTGTTTGTCTGATTTTAGCGAAACGAAAGCCCTTTGACTTCGAAAAATGATCTGTTTTTATTAAACATAAAATTAAATCCTAATTTCTCTTAGAAACTAGTGGACTTTTGATATTTATTTAATTATAAGCCTTATCGCGTATAGAGATGAGTCTGATAAATTTCGAAAAATAGGAAACGAATCAGATAATGATCGGTTAAGCGAATAGCGAGTTGATTTTGATTCAAAAAATTATTTTAAACCTAAAATGACTATGTGGCTTATGTGCTTATGTGTATTGTGTGGTTAATCGAGTCATACCTATTATTAAATAGTATATGAGTCAATAATATGTGTATGTGTAGACGATAGGGTCTATGTGGAGTCGGTTTGAGACATGTTGAAGATACGAGATGACTAAATAAGTCTATTACTTTGGTAGAAACAAAGCCAGCAAGGCGAGTCGAGCTGGTGATAGAAGACGGTGAAGTACTTGGAATAAATCGCGTGAAAGACAAGTTTTTTCCCTATTCTAAGTTCAGAATAGTGAATCACTTCTTAATTTCCATGACAGCTACACCTTGATAATTCTTGTTCACGAACACTGATATACTATTGTTGTTCCTCTAATTCTATTTCATTTCAATTCTTGAATTCTCCTAATTCATTGAATCCTCTATTCATATTCTAATACTTATACACTTATATACTTATAATCTGATATATCCTAATGTTGGGATACATTGAAAGCATATCAATTATTCCGGATGCTAAATTTTGGACTGGATGGTTACGATACGGGCCGGTTTTAAACCGGACCCTTGATTATTAGGCCATAGTGCCTGGGTACCCTATATGTTGGTGAGATCTATACAGTTGGGTATAGATCCGTGTTGTATCCTGTCTGATCAGCAGGTTATAATGCATATGTTGGTTCTTGTATCCAGTCTCGTTCATTTGGCGCTCGCCAGTAATGGCATATATTACTCTTTACAGAACCAGATGGTTATTCAAATCAGTAGACCACTGGTTTATTTATCCTTCTCTCTTTATACTATAAATAAATATATTGCGGACTGGTTGAGCAACTTTTGGCTCACCCCTTTCTTATCGTTTATTCACCTTATTGTTTTCAGTTAAGAAGGAAAATGAAACCTATCAGGACTCGAGTGGTAAAGAAACGAGTCAAGCCGCGGGACCCTCTCATACCCAAGGTGTTGATCCCAATTCAGGAAAAAAGCTTTGAGTTCCTGAGCAGGTGGAGTGTAGATGGTTAATGTGTGTGTCTGAATAAAGGTGAACTTAGTTTAAAATTGATTAGACAATGGTTTGTAACAAAAAGAGTTTGTAAGATTTTAAATGTGGTTTGTAATAAAGTTAGATAGTGACTCTTGTTTTCATACTTCAACCTAAAAAGATTTTGGTTAGTGTTAAAGGGGTTTAGATATATATATATATATACAGGTTGTACAGGTTTGGTGATTAGCTAGTAACCCCCAGACTTATACCCTGGGTCTGGAGGGCGTTACGGGTTTGGCATCAGAGCTGTAGGTTAAGTCCCTGAAAACAAGAACATTAGGATTAAGATAAGATAGAAAGATCACCTAGGATAAGAATAGTTAAATAGGAAGAGTAGTGTTAGGATTTAGATGAGTCTAAATTAGGAAAGTATAAGTTCTAGGATTACTAAGTGACCTTTCTTCTTTCCTTGTTATATTATCAGATGGCGTCATCAAGATCCTCTGAGAGGAAAGTTACAGGACCGGTTGCACCAGTTGTTCCACCAGTGTCGGTGCATGTATTTCCACCTCTTCCACCACCACCACCATTACCCCAGGAGCTGGCACCACCAGTGCCAGCACAGATCCCTGATCCGGTAGAGATGTTTAATCCACTAGAGTTCTTTGAGCCGATGCTTCCACCTCCACTTCCCGTAGAATATCAGTTTATTCTAGAGGTTGAGCCGGAGTTTCCACTAGCAGTATTACCTCCTATACAGGTGCATGCCCCAGAGCCAAAGGTGTTTCAGATGGCCCTGGTTGAGGGTATGGATGAGCATGATATGGGTTTACAGTTGGGATTACCACAGCAGGGTCCTGCAAGGATACCGAGAGTTCCATCACAAGAGTCTGTAGGACATGTTACAGAGCCACATATGGTTCCATATCTTGAGTATAGTATTGTGAGAGAGGATTTTGAGTATTGGAGATCTCAGTGCATGGAGATCATGGGTTTGTTTGATCAGAGAGACCAGGGACCGTTATCTGCACTTCAACCAGATTATATGATGAGGCAGATGCTTCAGTCCACATTGATGAGTGCTACTTTTGAGTTAGATGCTTTGATGCATGATGGGCCGCATTCCTATGTAGAGTTTTATATAGCTATCCGTTTGGCACAGTCAGTTATCCAGATACTCCAGGATGAGTTGATACATATTCCGCCAGGGTTCTGAGATTTGACAGCAGGAGACTAGTTGTGTATTATATGTGACATATGTAGATAGATGCAACCTAGTATAGTGTGGTTAGCTATATATGTGTGTAGTATCTAGTTTGATTTGTAGCAGCAGTAGCCATGACAGATATGACCGAGACTTTGTGTATCAAGCACTTACACCTGAGGCTGGTGTCATATATATAAGATGAACTTTTCAACTTTTCTTTTATTTAAATTTTAGTCTTTACAGCATTTACATTTGTTTTATTATTTTACAGTTTTCTATATTTTAAATTCTGTTTAAATTCAAAAAAGTGTACCATTATTTTCATTACAAGTTACAAAATCATTTCAACTGATTGTTTAAATTTCCTGTTTTAATATCAAGCAAATTGTTTTTCCTTCTATAACTCATTGTTTAAATTTTGTTTAATACCAGATAACTTGTTTCTTTATTTATTATCAACTGTTTGATAAATCGTTAAAAAGAATCACTTATTTTATTATCAGAAAATAGCACCACAAAGAAAGGTTAGAACTGAAACCTCCAGCAACAACTCTGAAGGACAAACTAATGATACTATGAACCAAATGTTCCATCTGATGCAACAACAAATGTTAATGATGGAGCAGCAGATACAATAACTGCAGCAACAGATTCAGCAACAGATGTTATAACAGCCAGCCGTCCTGAACCTCAGTTACCACCAGTTGTGCATGTTGTTACTTTCAAGAAGTTTTAGTTAGTTAAGCCTCCAGAGTTTGAGGGTACAGCAGATCCTATTAAGGCTAGGCCTTGGTTGAAGGAAATGGAAAAATCATTTGCGCTTGTGAAAGTAGGTTAGGACCAAAAGACTGATTTTGCTAGTTACTTCCTGAAAGGGGAAGCAAATTATTGGTGGGAATCTAGGAAAGCCTTAGAAGGTGAAGACATTGTGACCTAGGATAGGTTTAAAGAGTTTTTTTCTGGAAAAACATTTTCCTCAATATGTGAAGAACCAGATGGGGATTAAGTTCTTATAACTAAATCAGGGGAATATGTCTGTGATAAAATATGAAGCCAAGTTTACTGAGTTGGCTAGGTTTGTTCCAGAACAAGTTGACACCGAAGAGAAAAGAACTCGAAGATTCCAACAGGGATTACAACCATGGATTCGCAGCCGAGTTGCAGTTTTTGAATTGACAACTTACACCACCGTGGTCCAGAAAGCCATGATCATTGACGGAGAAAGTGAAAGGTCCCAAAAGGAAAAAAGGACAAGATAATTTTCAGAATCGTTCCAACAGGATGCCGGGATTTTAAACCCAGGCAAATGTAAATTTCAGAAGGACAAAACAGGGCAATCAAAGGATGGGTAACCGATTCCCAACCCCAAATCAATAGAGAGTCATCAGACCACCAATACCTGACTGCAGAACATATGAAAAAAAAAAGCATACTGGAATCTATAAAAAGCCAAACATCATGTGTTTCAAGTGCAAACAGAAGGGATACTACTCGGGGGAGTGCCCAACAAGGAAGAATGAAGTTACTTGTTTCCAATGCGGAAGAAAGAGACTCATCGCTAAGCACTGTAGGGGGGTAGCAATGGCAACCACTGTTCCAAGGATTTTGGCATTACCTCCTCCACCACAACAGAATCATCCTAGGGCAAGGACTTTTAACATGTCGATGAAAGAAGCTGTGCAAAGTCCCAACATGGTTGTAGGTACGCTTTCTGTAAATTTTGTAGATGCAAAAGTATTGATAGATTCTGGAGCTACAAAATCTTTTATCTCTGAAGAATTTATTGATAAGATATATTGCGAAGTTGAATGGTTGGGCGAGATGTTAATTATAAAATTAGCGAACGACGACCAAGTATCTGTAGATCGAATATATACTAAGTGTGATATCAGTATAGCCGGACATCATTTCTCTGTGAATTTAATTTCTTTCAAGTTAGGAGAATTTGATGTTATTTTAGGGATGGATTGGTTAGCTTGTCATAATGCTCAGATTGATTGTGCAAATAAGAAAGTGAAATTGCGAACTGCGGAAAATGCAACGGTAATGTTCACAGGCGAAAAACAGCGAAAGAAATTCCTGACAATAATTCCAGTTGTATGTGAATTTCTTGACGACTTTCCAGATGAACTTCCAGGATTATCGTCGGACCGAGAAATCGAGTTATGATAGATTTAGCGTCGGGTACAGGATCAGTTTCGAAAGCTCCTTATCGGATGGCGCCGGTTGAAATGATGGAATTGTTGACGTAATTACAAGAACTTCTAGACTAAGGAATTATAAGGCCTAGCGTATCCCCATGGGGTGCACTGGTATTGTTTGTGAAAAAGAAGGACGGAAATATGCGACTATGGATCGACTATTGGGAATTGAATAAGCTGACTATTAAGAATAAATATCCTTTGTCGCGAATCGACGATTGGTTTGATCAACTGAAAGGAGCCGTATGGTTTTCCAAGATATACTTAAGATCGGGATACCATCAATTGAAGATCAAAGCTAAAAATATTCCCAATACTGCTTTTCGTACTAGATACGGACGTTATGAATTTCTCGTAATGACATTCGGTTTGACTAACATGCCAGCATCATTTATGGATTTGATGAACAGGTTATTCAAGAAGTACTTGGATAAATTTATGATTGTATTTATTGATGACATCTTGATTTACTCGAATACTGAAGAAGAGCATGCCGACCATCTAAGGATTGCTTTCGAAATTTTAAGAAAAGAACAGATTTAAGTGAAATTCTCGAAATACGAATTTTGGTTGAAAGAAGTACAATTTCTAGGGTATATCATTAGCATGGAGGGAATTAAAGTTGATCCAACATAGATTGGGGCCATATTAAATTGGGAAAGACCAAAATCACCAACAGAAGTTTGAAGTTTCTTGGGATTGGCAGGTTATTACAAAAGATTCATCAAATATTTTGTGAAAATAGCAACGCCATTGACCAAGTTGACCCGAAAAAGTGAAAAGTTCATATGGGATGACAAGTGTGAGGAAAGTTTTCAAGAATTGAAGATCGGTTAGGAACTGCACCGGTACTTGTGTTACCAAATGAGCATGGAGATTTCGTCATTTATAGTGACGCTTCATACCGCGGGTTAGGATGTGTATTGATGCAACATGGTAATGTAATTGCCTATGCTTGGAGATAATTGAAACCTCATGAGTAGAAATATTCTACGCATGATCTGAAATTAGCAGCGATCATATTCATACTGAAACTTTGGAGACACTATCTTTACGGCGAGAAATGTGAAATCTACACGGATCATAAAAGCTTAAAGTATATCTTTACATAGAAGGAGCTTAACATGAGGCAATGACGATGGTTAGATATGATCAAGGACTATGATGTTACAATCAACTATTATCCAGGAAAAGCGAACGTCATGGCAGATGCACTGAGCTGGAAAGAAAGGTTGAATTTGTTGACTTCTTCCGAAGAGTTAGCCAGAGAATTTGAGAAATTGGAAATTGAGTTTTGTATTCCAAATGAATCCACTGAAGCTATTCATGCAATAACTTTCTAGCCAGCATTATTGGAAAAGATTCAAAGATGTCAAGAAGAAGTGATGAGTCAAGATGACGACAACTTAATTGGAGAAGAAATCACAACTCAGAAGGATAATGAAGGAATTCTACACTTTTCATCAAGAATCTGGATCCCAATGTGTTAGAATTGAAAGAAGAAATATTATGAGATGCTCACAATTCAAAATACTCCATACACCCCGGAAGCACGAAAATGTATCGAGATCTGGAAGAAAATATTTGGTGGCCAAATATGAAGAAAGAGATAGCAGAATGGGCAAGTAAATGCTACATATGCCAGCGAGTTAAAGTGGAACATCAACGTCCAAGCGGATTACTACAACTATTGGATATTCCATAATGGAAATGGGAACATCTAGCCATGGACTTTGTGGTAGGACTTCCAAGAACTAGAGCAAATCATGATGCAATTTGGGTGATTATCGACAGACTAACGAAGTCAGCACACTTTCTACTGATCAATGTATAATGACTCGTATATTTTTATATATTGTTTAAATGTGTAATTATTAAATAATTGCATAAATAAAATAGGTCTGTGGGTTCTGTCAGCTGGATATTATTTTTGTTAATATTTTAATTAATTATGTGTGACTGTTGGTGTTCGTGTATTAATTGTGTATTCGTTGTGGAGTTGTGTTGTGTCACTTTTGTATTTAAAGGTGATTTTATTAAGGATTTATTTTCATAAATACTTGGGTTATCTCTAAAATCATTTTTATGGCTTCATAATTTTATTAATTATTTTTAGGAGTTTTTAAAATTGAGGAATCAATATTTTATTAATTATTTACCCTTAAATAATTTTCTGATTGTATTTAATTGTAAAATCAATATTTAATTCTAGAATTTTTCAAAAATTTCGAAATTTATATTTTATTATGTTTGGATTATTTTGAGAATTTTAAAAAAAAATTCGGAAATTTTGGGGTTAGTTCGAACCGCGTGTTATTTTATTGGATTGATAAATGCAGATATGAGTTGCATTTTAAAAATAATTTCAAAATTTTAGAAAACTTATTTTAAATAACTTTTAATTATTTGTGATATTTTATAAAATATTTTATTATGTTCGGGTTTTAATTACCCATAAATTGTTCATTAAAAAGTTAAAACGCGGGTCAGATAGTATATTAGTTGCGGGGATTATATATATATATAAAATAAAAAAAAATCCTATTTTACCCATTCCCCCCCCCACCCGCTGCTTTTCTTTTCCGGGCTTTACCCGCCTCTCTCAATCTCTCTTTTGTCGCCTCCCTTTCCGTAATTACTCTCTACAGTGGTAAGTCCCAGGTATTGTTGGCCTGTTTTTTTTCTTTCCTCTTTCTTTCTTTTGGCCGCCTGGTCCTTGTTCTGGTGCCCTGTTCCAGCCGCTTCTGCCCTTAATTTCTCCGCCGCCGCCTTCCCTCGCTTTTCCGGCGAGGTGATAGTTGCGGCTCGTTGTTCGTGTCCGTATGTATATACACGATTGATGTGTATATCCTGTAATTGTCCCCTGTTTCTCTGTTATGTTGTTCGGTTTTGGCCGTTTTGTTGTTGTTTTCTTCCCTGTTCCGGTGAATTGTCACCGCTGCCGCGCGTGTTGCGCGTGCTGGTAGCGGGACACCTCCCTGGTTTTTGCCGTGGTTGTTTATGCGTAACTGATTTACATTATTTCGATAAATTACTTAATTTCTGAAAGATATTAGTTATGTGATTGGTGATTCGTGAAATAAATATTTTATTGCGAGACTTATAGAAATTAATTGATGAAATTTACGAAGGATGCCCGATAATTTATGGGAACCCGTAAATTTTAGCGAGCCGACGGTGGACTATGATGATTCGATCTGAGTCCTACAATTTAAAATACAAAATACGATTAAAATTATAAAACATGACTAATAATTAGTAGTTGTATTTAATTGATAATTGAGAATTTTGGGACTGATATTGATGGCTGAAATCGGTGGTTGGGTTTGGATTGCAATTGATTTTAGTTGTGTTCGTTTGGACGTCGGGATGTTCGACGGGTCGTACGATAAATATAGGAGGTGCTGCCCGATTTTCAGAAAATTAAATTACAGAAATACGAGGCCGTACCCAATGACTATCATCGATCGGTTATATGTACGTACCTTATACGAAATCTGATTATGTGTTGTGATGAAATACTTTACGAAAACCGATAACCCTGATTTCATAAAAGAATAAATATACCTATTTTCTGAAAACGAACACCGAACCGAATTTCAAAGATGTGAACCCTAATTGATACGTGTATTATTATATGAAGTATTACGAGTCGGGTTTTGTTAACGTTCGGGTAGATGGTTAGCGAGGATATGTCAAGCATAACCGAATATATAAGTTAGGGTGTTTCGACCTTGTAGGTTTTAGTCGGAAGGCCCAAGAGTTGGCGTTGGTCTAAAGATAGTCTAGTACACAGTCGACGAGCTCAGTAAGGTTCCAATCGAATGACCTGAGTGTCGAAGTCGAATCCAGGGTAATCTAGTGGTTAGACGATAAAGCCTGAGCGTCCGAGTCGGCTCAAGGTCAATCGTTAATATTTGTAAAGCTCTGCAAGGCAAGTACCCCTGAACAAATCTTTTACGGTTCAGTATATATGAATATAATGTTGTTTTATTCTCGTAGTGGAACAGAACGATTAAAGTTACGTATCCCCTGGTTTTCAAATTGTTTTGTTAACTTGTGTTTTGGGGGAAAAGTAACTTCTGAAAATTCCTATCTCTAAATTTTGAATAAAATGAAAATGTTTTGGAAAATCTGCTGTGTTAGAATTGTTTTGACAAGAGATAGGTAAGTGATTTGGAAAACTGGATAAAAATGATCAGATAATTGGATGAGTGTGCGCAGAAGGCCCGTAACGGCCTGGAAGTTAGCGTAAGAGGCGAAGTGGTTACGCACCCTATTATAACCACCAGCCCAACGTGACAGAGACCTAGCTAGTCTCTGAGTTCCGGAACAAGTTTCATAGGATAGCCTGATCAGCTGTCTCACCAGGGATCATCCAATACTTTTATATCTGAGCAAGTGATTTTGAGGTTCCTAGAGAGGAACAAGTTTTATAGGTCCTGTGATGGGACAAGTTTTATAGGTCCCATGATGGGACAAGTTTTATAGATCCTGTGATGGGATAAGTTTTATGGTTCCCGTAACAGAACAAATGATTTTGGGTCCCCGTAACAGGATAAATGGTTTTATGGGTCCTGCAATGGGACGGAAGATTTGAAAATGAAAGAAGCATGCTAAAATTGAAATTGATATTTATGCACAACACACAACTAATGATTTGGTTTTACAGAGCATGCTAGTTTTGATATCCAGTCGACACATGTTTTACTTGTTTTCTAGCAAGTTATGATTTATGTTCCTATAATTGTTTATCATAAACTGTTTTTGATTATTATTCATATAGTGGTGCTGCTGAGCAATCTATTGCTCACCCTTGCAAAATGTTTTATATATGTATTGCAGATGCCAAGGGGATTTTCCCATGGTGGTCAGGGCAGAGTTCCAGTTCCTTCCATGTCAGGCTCCTCTGAGGTACTTGTGTTGGACCAAAGTGAGTCTGTTGAGTTGCTGTACAAAGATAGTATTGTCAGGATTGTCTTTAGTAAGTTGGTTTTGTGATGGTTGTAACTTAAGTCATACTTAAACCTGGAAAAATCTTGGAAAAAGGGGTTGTGTTTATATAATAATGTTGAGTTGGATTATGTTATGTTGTTAATATTGTTATTGATGACGTCAACTCCTGACCCCGGGGTTGAGGCCGTCACACAATGAAATATTTTCACTCGACAAGTTAGTGCACTTGTATCTCAAGGAAATTGTGATGCGGCATGGAGTCCCAATATCTATTGTGTATGATCGAGATCCACGTTTTAATTCAAGATTTTGGAGACAATTTCAAGAATGCCTTCGAACCAAACTAAATATGAGTACCGCTTATTATCCGCAAATAGATGAACAGAGTGAAAGAACTATCCAAACTAATAAAGACATGTTATGAGTATGTGCGATTGATTTCGAAGGCAGTTGGGATGAGCATTTACTGTTAGTCGAATTTTCTTACAACAACAGCTATCACGCACGCATTGGAATGCCACTTTACGAAGCTTTATACGGAAGAAAATGTGTTTTGGGATGAAGTTGGAGAACATAAAATTTTGGGATGAAGTTGGAGAACATAAAATTTTGGGTCCAGAATTGAATCAACAAACCAAAGAGAAGATAGAGCTTATTTAAAAGCGTTTGGATGTAGCGCAAGATCGACACCATAAATATGCGGATCAAGCCAGAAAAGATATGGACTACCAAGAAGGAGAGCATGTATTAATCAAAATATTGCCATGGAAAGGATTGACCAGATTTGGCAACAAGGGTAAATTGAAGCCACAATATGTTGGTCCATTTGAAATCTTAAAGAAAGTCGAGAAAGTTGCATAAGAGTTAGCTTTACCACCTCACATGCAACATATCCATATTGTGTTTCACTTATCAATGCTTAAGCGGTAAAATCCTAATTCTAGACATGTAATAGAATATGAGTCGATAGAAATTCAACCTGATTTATCTTATATAAAACAACCGGTAAGAATTCTAGATCGGCAAGAGAGAGTATTGAGGAATAAATCTGTATCTTTAGTGCGAGTCTTGTGGAGAAATTTTATGGTTGAAGAGTCAACCTGGGAACTTGAGAGTGAAATGTTAGAAAAGTATCCCCATTTGTTTTCTTAGCGAGATTCTGAGGAGAAAATCCTATTAAGGGGGAAGAATGTAACGCCTGGGAAATTACGCTTGTATTATATCATATTTATAATAAATTATGTGTTTTAATATGCCATTTATGTGTAATTAGCTATAAAACCCTAACTGTTACGTACTACGTGTGTTCTGTATTGTCCGAGTACTTTTATGGTATTTTTCAGATATTTTATTTTGTCTTTACAGCTTTCGAATCTAAAGTTATAAGACTCGAACTAGGATTTTATAGCTGATACTTCAAATAAAAATAATGGGCTTTATTTTTCATCAAACGGCTTGTACCATCCTGTTATTCTGAACATCTAGATAGTTTATAAATTTTCTTATTTCGCGAAAAATGACTTTTTCGGGCCCCATTGGGTGTTAAAAACCCCACAAAAATCATATTTTTATTTTTATAAAATTACAGGACTTTCATTTATACAATTTCTTTGTATTTTTGAATTATTCACAATTTTTGGGAAATTTTGACATATATGTTGTATATATATAATATTTAAAAATTAAATTTTAATACTAAAAAATTATAAAATTTGGGGCCAATTAATTTTAATAAATGTATAATTAGGGCCTTAATTTTAATTGGGAGTATTATTTTGTCTACTATAAATAACCTAATTTCTATTTAATTTTTATTAATTAATCATTAAAAATCAGAAAAATACCCAAAATTCTCTGAAATTAGGGTTCTTGAGTTCGAGAATCAAATCGTGATTTTGATCAATTCTGGTAACCAAAAGGTGTCGTGTTTGTGCTCAATCTTCATAGTTTTTCAAGCTCTATTTAATTTTGTAATCAAATCGAATCAGGAAGGTATGAAACTCAAACTCGATTCTGGGTTTCATGAACATATTTGGGGTTTTAATTTCTGGGGATTTTTGGATGTTCTTGATGGTTGATATGTGTTTATGTGTGTTAGTTCAAGCTATATACATCATCAATTTCATGCTTTATTTACGGGTTTGATCAATTCGAATTTTTGGGTTTATACCCATTTTAAATTAGGTGTTTTTGATTTACTTATATTTGGATGATGAAACTTATATGATTAGTTTTTTCTTGTTAAGTAATGAATTTTCAGTATTTTTACATGATTTTTACAGTTCAGGATAATTAGTATGAGTTTGATGGGTTTGACCCGTTTGTGATTCGGGTTGAATGATTTCACGAACTATATGATGATTTTTGGTTTTGTTAGATATTGTGAATAGATTCTTCGTGTCTTAAGCTTTCTTTTGATGTATGAAATATCGAGTTTTAAGTTCAGATTAGTTAAATCGGATTTTGGCCGGACTTTAAGTCGGTTTGATCGGAAAACTTAGCCTGAGGGTTATTAGGTGATGTTAATGGTTGAATAATGTTTAGGAAAAAATTTGGAATCGATTCCCAGCAAGGACGAATACAAACGGTTCATGATTTAGCCTGAAAATGACTTCATCAGAATCTGGAAAAGCTCGTCGGAGTTGGATGGTTTTCACCGGAGAAGAAGACACAGGCATCGTTAATGGTTGATGAAGACGGTGTTGGATTGCTGTGTTGATTTCAAATGAAACTGACACAAAGATGGAGAAAAACGGAGTTGAATTGTGGGGTAATTAGGCTGGCCGGAAAACAGGTCGGTGACCGGAATCCTCACCAGATCCTGGGTTCATCCCGACCTGTTTTCTGTCTTGCAAACCCGGTTTCAACCCGGTTTTGATCCAACTTTGTCAGAATTTGGTTTTTGACAAGTGTTTCTGGAAATTAATTTTTATTTTTATTTTTATTAATTATAAAATCAGTTTTTATTTATTTTATAAAATTGATTAATTAATTATTTAATTAATTGATCTATATTATAAATAATTATAAAATATTTTCTAAAAATCAGATTTATTTATTTCTTTAATTATTTATTATTTACCTATTATATATTAATTATTTAAAAATGATTATTTTTTTGATAGTTAATCAAATTATTTTCAATAAATCATAATAAATTTATTTTAATTCCAAAAATTATAGAAAAATCATTTTTAATTATGATTTTTTCCATATAATTATTTAAAAATATTTTTAGGGGTCAATAATTAGTAATAATTATTTATATTGAATAATAAATTGATTTATCTGTATTTATCTGATAATAATTAAACCGTTTGTTCGATTCGAGCGAAACGAACCATTTGACTCCGAAAAATGATATATTTTCATTAAAAATAAAATTAAATCCTAATTTCTCTTAGAAACTAGTGGAATTTTGATATTTATTTAATTATAAGCATTTTCGCGTATAGAGATGAGTCTGACAAATTCCGAAAAATAGGAAACGAATAAGATAATGATCAGTTAAGCGAACAGCGAGTCGATTTTGATTCCAAAAAATTATTTTTAACCTAAAATGACTATGTGGCTTATGTGCTTATGTGTATTGTGTGGTTAATCGAGTCCTACCTGTTATTAAATAGCATACGAGTCAATAATATGCGTATGGGTAGACGATAGGATCTATGTGGAGTCGGTTTGAGACATGCTGAAGATACGAGATGACTAAATAAGTCTATTTCTTTGGTAGAAGCAAAGCCAGCAAGGCGAGTCGAGCCGGTGATAGACGACGGTGTAGTACTTGGAATAAATCACGTGAAAGGCAAGTTTTTTTCCCTATTCTAAGTTCGGAATAGTGAATCACTTCTAACTTTCCATGACAGCTACACCTTGATAATCTTTGTTCACAAACACTGATATACTATTGTTGTTCCTTTATTTCTATTTCATTTCGATTCTTGAATTCTCCTAATTCATTGAATCCTCTATTCATATTCCAATACTTATACACTTATATACTTATACTATGATACGTCCTGATGTTGGGATACATCGAAAGCATACCGATTGTTCCGGATGCTAATTTTTGGACTGGATGGTTACGATACGGGCCGGGTATAAACCAGACCCTTGATTATTAGGCCATAGTGCCTGGGTACCTGATAATCTCATAATTTTGCATTAATTAATACCTATTTATTACTTGCTCCCGAATTTAATAATTTAATTTGGTGCATTTATAGGTATTTTGTACAAAAAGCAGAAAAAGAGAAAAAGAAAAAAAAATGCAAGAAGGGCAAAAGTTGAAGAAGAAAAAGAAGAAAAAGAATAAAAGAAAAGAAAGGAAAAGATAACGAAAGAGTTGATGGAAATCAAGGGTCAAGATCAACAAAACACACCTCTCACTTGAATGACCAAGATTCACCCAACTCTACCCTAAACCCTACTCTTTTGCTATAAATACCCCCCTTCCCCCCTTGTATTCATGACCTTAGTTACATCTTAGTTTCACCCTAGTTTTATTTGTAGCCTCTCTTTCAATTTCTAGATCTAATTTTTGATTTCATTGTAGTAGTTTTTAATATTTATAAACACTCGTTCAATTAATGTCATTCAATTCTCTTTATTACATCTTCTCTTCTACTTTTATGTCTTGTTATTTTTATATTGGGTTATGTTATCTTTTAAAGTTATGCAAGTTATATACTTAGAGATTTAAAAGGAACCCTTTAGATTTAGATTTATTGTTGAATTAATATTTTAAATTTAATCCCATTTCGGCAACTACTATTTCCAGTGAAATCGCACTCCGACACAACCTCAGTTTGTGTTGGGAGTCTTGTTTTATGTTCGGCTTTTTCTTTGACTTCATCTTCTCTATTATTCATGCCATTGACTTGTTTATTTTCCCGGTCGTATTATTTTGTTTAACATTATTGTTAGGTTGTTAACTTTCATTATTTTTATTTTTTTGTAGTTCGAGTCATTATTCCGTACATGGTATATGTAGCTGCATCCATACATACTATTACCTTTTTGTATTCGGTAAACAACTCCAATCCTGTGTAGTTATCATGTGTAAACAATTTAAAATAATATTTTAAAGCTCGAAACTATTTTTTAGAATTCTTAAATTATTTTTAAATAATTAAATCTAATTATATAATTAATTAAAATCAATTAATAATTAATTAAATCAATTAATTAATTAATTTTGGAATTAATTGACCAATTAATCGATTAAATATTAACTGAAATTAATTAACTAATTAATTTAGATTTATTTTTGAATTAAAAATAATTTTTGGAATTAAAATAATCATTTTCGGATTTTTTTGAAATTAAAAACAATTTTGAAAATAATTTATAAAAAGAAATCCGAAATTTGAAAGAATTCAAAACAGGAATCCAGAATTTGTAAAGTTCTGGAAACTTCAGGTACTAACTTGCAAAAATGCCAAAAACAACTTTGGTTTAGGAATAATTTGGATTAAAACCGGGTTTTTAATAAGAAAAACGGGTCGGGAAACCGGGTCGCCGGGTCGGGATGAACCGCCGGACGAACCCAGAATCCGGTGACCCCTCCCGGATTCCGGTGACCTTGATTGGGGTTCGAAACGAGTTCATTTTTCAGGGATTTTATTGTAAAATGATTCTAAATCGTTATAGGAACACAAACATACACCAATCAACCATGGACAACAGCTCTGGGACAAACGCCGGCCAAAGTCGATGTGAACTTCGGCGAGCTCGAATAAAATCTGGCAGAAACTTCAAATTACAATTCACTGCTCTACGGGTCTCGTCAATTCACAAAACTTATATGGATCGATTGCAAATTGCATAAGGAACACAACCCACCCCTCTAGAACATCTAATAATTCCAAAATAAGAAACCCCCAAATCGAATTGAAAACATTCAAAGTAATATAAACCCTAATTTCTAAATTCCGAGAATCGAACCCAAAATTAAACATGTTATTGAAATCCAAATCAAGAGTATAATATACCAAAATGATCAGGAAAACAAGCTCTACAACATACAATCATCAAATCATACACACAATCTCTCAAACAAAAATTCATAATTTAAATACCAAGAAATTCGAATATAAATAATTAAATAGGAAATCACCTGATGTTTCTGGGTTGAAATTGATGGAAGATTTGGATTCTAGATTTCAGTAGCTTCGTTTTGAGTATATGTACGCCAAAATCGGATATCGATAATGCCTCCGAATTTGTGTTTGATTACGAAGAACAAAATAGAATTATAGTATTTTCTCTGTAAAAACTCTGTAAATACTGTTTGTAAATGATTTTTGGTACAAAATAAAATACGGTAGAGGCTATTTATAATTATTGAAAATTAGTATCCCGTTGGATCATCTCGGATATAAAACGGTACCTTTATTTATAAAAACTGATCCAAACGGTACCGGTTTTCGAGATAATTATCCAAACCAGTACAACTTGTACTGCGGTCTTGGTCTCAGCGCCTGGTTACACGTATTACGAGGTGATAATTGTGATAGTTTATTAAAAAGATCCCGTTTATCGAAAATACAAATTTTATTGATTTACCAAAACGAATAATGTATCGAAAATATTGCGCCGGGACCCGCACAGGACAAACTGTACGCCGGATCGAAAAAGTCAAAACATGGAAAATGCTCGGAATATTGCAATTAGGTGAGAAAGGAGTTCTCGGAAGAGTTTGGGGTTATAAAAACGTAAAAACGGATGTCGTCGGTTGGTTCCCGATTGTATAAAATAGTTTTTAAATACTCGGAAAAAGATTTTATAAAATCCATATATTTCCTATAAAATCATAAATCACCATAAAAATAAATAGGAAGATATGACAATTATTTATATTTTATTATGGACATATAAAAACTAAAATGCTCAATTAATATTATGTTTAAACATCCAAACACATTTAACACTTAGCAAATAATTCACAGAATAAATACTGAACACATATAATAATTATCTATTAGCAAAAATAATTACACGATATATCCCGGATATTACAGTGTTGGGAGTCTTGTTTTCTGTTCGGCTTTTTCTTTGACTTCATCTCCTCTTCTATTCATGCCATTTACTTGTTTATTTTTCCGGTCGTATTATTTTGTTTAACATTATTGTTAGGTTGTTAACTTTCATTATTTTTATTTTTTTTGTAGTTCGAGTCATTATTCCGTACATGGTATATGTAGCTGCATCCATACATACTATTACCTTTTTGTATTCGGTAAACAACTCACATCCTGTGTAATTATTCTTGGCAAGTTTGTATTTTTATTCAATCATTAATGGACCATTTCCAAGTTAAGTTATAGTTGATTCTAATTCATCTTTTTGTGTAGCTATAGTTTATTTGCATTAGTTGGCCCAAGTCCATTTCTAGTCCAATTTAATTATGGCCCGTGTTTGCTTGTTTGCTTTACTAGTGTACAAGTTGACATTCATTCAGTAGTTAATAAATATATATCATGTCATCTATTAATTCGTTAAATGGAGTTATTAATATTGTCTTGTCTTTAATCATTGATGTAATAATTAGTTAGTTAGTTTTTCAAATAATCGCATGTATTCCCCTTGGTTTTAGTTAGGAATAAATTTAAAACATCTTTATTTATTGTTTTTATGCATCATTTATGTCACATGTTTTGTAACGTTATTGTTAGATATATTTGATAATGTCATGACTAATGTGATTTATGTTTAGTTTACAGATCTTACTTAAACAGGAAAAATCAGTACTTAACTGAAATCAGCACTTATACTAAAGTCTGAACTTAATTCATCAGTACTTAAGGTTCAGAAGATATTTATCAGAAGATAATATTAGGACTTAAAGGAAACGTTCATATAAGGAAGGCAGCTGATTCACAGGAAGAGAAGATCGAGACAAACATAAGAAGAGATATGCGTGAAGAAGGAATTCTATGAAGAATAGAATATTTGGAAGAAAAGATATCTGATTGATATATTTTAGGAAGCAGAATTATATTTCATATCAATTAGCAATTATCTTGTAACTGTGTAGTATATAAACACAGACATATGGTTTACACTAGAAGTGTTATAATTATCGAGAAGATTATTCATTGAAACCCTAGCAGCTCTCGTGATATTTGTTCATCACTGAGAGAGAACAGTTCCATACTGTAACAGAGTTTATTATTTTGAATAAAGTTTGTTTTCTGTTACTTGAGTTATTAAAGTTCAATTTGATTGTGCAATACACTGTATTCACCCCGCTCTACAGTGTGTGTGTGACCTAACAAGTGGTATCAGAGCCTATCTATTAACACACAAACAGTTTAAGATCCAAAAATAATCATGTCTGAAGTAGAAACTCCAACTAAGCCCACCAAAACTGAAGAACCTCCAAAGACACAAATTCAAAGCCGATATGAGACTATTAGAGTTCCCATATTGAGACCATCTGAATATCCCATATGGAAGGTGAGGATGACCATGTTTCTGGAAGCTACAGATCCAGAATATCTTGATAGAATCAAGGAATGGCCTCACAAACCAACCAAGCTCGCTGTTGCAGTTGCAGGTGAAGTAGCAAAGTCAGTACCAAAAGAAAAGAGTGACTACACTGCTGAAGATATCGCATCAATTGCTAAGGATGCTAATGTATGACAGTTACTGCATAGTGCTATTGATAATGTAATGCCAAACAGGGTAATAAACTGCAAGACTGCAAAGGAGATATGGGATGCCTTGGAAACAAGATGTTAGGGAACTGATACGATTAAGAAGAACAGGAAGACAATACTCACTCAAGAATATGAACACTTTGACTCAATGGCTAATGAGTCATTGACTGATTTATATGATAGATTTGTCAAACTCTTGATTGATTTGTCACTGGTTGATAAGGAGTATGATCTTGAAGATTCAAACCTTAAATTCCTGTTAGCTCTTCCTGAATGCTGGGATTTGAAGGCAACAACAATAAGAGACAACTATAATCTTGATGAAACAACTCTTGATGAAATTTATGGAATGCTCAAGACTCATGAACTTGAGATGGAACAAAGAAGTAAGAGGAAAGGAGGAAAGTCAAGGACAGTTGCCCTTAAGGCTGAAGAAGAATCCCCCAAGGCAGCTACCTCAAGGAAAGACAAGGGTAAAGCTCTCTTCATAAAGTCTGATACTGAGTCATCAAGTTCTGAAAGTGATGATGACTCAGAATCTGAAAGCTTGCCTGAGACGGATGCTGATGAAGAGATGATGAAGCTGTGTGCTCTTATGGTGAAAGGAATCACAAAGATTGCATACAGGAAGTTCAGGAAGGGAAAGAAGTTTTCCAGAAAAGGCGCAAGTTCTGATAAGAAGAATTTTAGAAAATCTGAAGGCAGAGGAGGAAAGTCTGACAGAGGAGATTATACAAATGTCAAATGCTACAACTGTGGTGAGAAAGGCCACATATCTCCTGATTGCAAGAAAGTGAAGAGTGACAAAGGCAAGGCTCTTGTCACAAAGAAGAAAAGTTGGACATACACCTCAGATTCTGAAAGTGAGGAGAATTATGCCCTGATGGCAAATGTTGATAAAGCAAGTGCTGAAAGCAGTTTTGAAGCTGCTGAATTAAAGGTACCTCAAACTACTTACGCCTTTCATACTGATGATATTAATGAGTTGAGAAGATATCTTAAAACCATGTTCATTAGTTATAGAGATCAAACTTTAACATGTGAAAGATTAACTTCTGAAAATCTTGCTTGCAAAAAGAGGAATGATTATTTAGAAAAAGAGTTAGTCATGTTCCATCAAACTCTAAAAGATAGAGATGATGCTTTCTATGTAAGGGATGAAGTGCTTAAAATGAATGAATCTCTAAAAGCTGAGATAGAAAAGGAAAGGGAGATTATCAGGACTTGGACTAACTCTGGCAGAACAACTCAGAATTTGTTAAGTAGTTAAAACTGGAAAGAAGGCTTAGGTTATGGAGAGGATAAGAATGATAAAGGAACTGTAGATATTAAGCCTATAGTTGTTAATCAAAAATCTAAGTTAAAGCCTGTTAAGTTTGTAGCTGTAAAATCTGATAATGAGAAATCAGAAGTTAAAAAGGAATTAACTTCTGACAAACTAAAACAGGAAAAGACAACTGAAGTAAACGTAGGCTTAATGACTAAGAAGCAGCTTAAGTATAAGCTGAAAGAAGTTAAGAATGCAAACAAGGTAAAATCACCTAGGAAAAATAGGAATGGAAAGGAAGGTGTGAATAAAAGCAATGATTATAAGCTTGTTCCTGACGCTCCTAGAAAAACATGTCATAACTGTGGAAGTTCTAACCATCTGGCTTCTTTTTACAGGAAGAATAAGAACATAAACTCCTTACCTTCAAAGTCAGGAGTTAAGAGTCAGTCTGTTAGATATAAGCCACAAAATCCTTGTTTTCATTGTGGTAGTTTATGGCATTCCATTTATACTTGTAAGGAATATCATAGTTTGTACTATGATTATTATCAAATAAAACCTTCTTTAAAGAAAGTTACCATTGTTCCTTCTAGTGTAAGTTCTAATTCAAAGTCTGATAGTGTAAATTCTGATAAAAAAAATGTTAACATAAACTCTGATGCTAAATCCGCTGCAACTGTTAACAGACTTAATAAGGCCAAAGGATCCAAGCATGTCTGGGTCCTTAAAACTAATCATTAGTGGTCTTTGTGATTGCAGGGCAACAGGAAAAACATCCTAGTTTTGGAGAGTGGATGTTCAGGACATATGCTGGAAATAAAGCCCTGCTATCAGACTTTGTGGAGAAGGATGGCCCAAGTGTTTCTTATGGAGATGGCAACATTGGAAAAACATTGGGATATGGCAATATCAATCTTGGGAATGTCATCATTAAGGAAGTAGCTCTGGTCTCAGGACTTAAACACAATCTGCTGAGTGTTAGTCAAATCTGTGATAGAGGTTATCATGTGGATTTCTTTGAAGAACACTGTGAAGTTGTAAGTAAATCTACAGGCAAAGTTGTTTTGAAAGGATACAGGCGTGGTAACATCTATGAAGCCAAGCTTTCAACAAGTACTGATGGTTCTGCAATCTGTCTAATGAGTAGAGCATCAATTGAAGAAAGCTGGAATTGGCACAAGAAACTCTCTCATTTAAATTTCAACAATATAAATGAGTTGGTAAGGAAAGATCTTGTGAGAGGACTGCCAAAGTCAGTATTTGCTCCTGATGGCCTTTGTGATTCTTGTCAGAAGGCTAAACAAAGGAAATCCTCATTCAAGAGAAAGACTAAATCATCAATTCTTGAGCCTTATCACTTACTGCATGTTGATCTATTTGGTCCAGTAAATGTCATGTCAATTGCAAAGAAGAAATATGCTATGGTCATAGTGGATGAGTTCACAAGATACACATGGGTGTATTTCTTGCACACAAAAAGTGAAACTACATCTATCTTGATTGATCATGTCAGGCAACTGGATAAATTAGTCAAAGATTCTTTGAAAATAATGAGTGATAATGGTACTGAGTTCAAGAATTTGATAATGGAAGAGTTCTGCAAAAACCATGTAATGAAGCAGGAATTTTCTGCCCCTGGAATTCCACAGCAAAATGGAGTTGTTGAAAGAAAGAATAGAACTCTTATTGAAGCTGCACGAAAAATGTTTGATGAAGCAAAGCTTCCAACCTATTTCTGGGCTGAAGCTGTGCAGACTGCTTATTTTACTCAGAATGCAACACTAATTAACAAGCATAAAAAAACACCATATGAGATGGTGAAGAAAAAGAAGCCAAATCTGAAGTATTTTTACGTGTTTGGATGCAAGTGTTTTGTTCTTAAGACTCACCCTGAACAGCTGTCCAAATTTGATCTAAAAGCTGATGAAGGAATTTTTGTTGGGTATCCACTTTCCACAAAAGTCTTCAGAGTCTATAACTTGAGAACAAAAGTGGTCATGGAATCTATCAATGTCTCCTTTGATGATAAGAAGGTTACTGGGCTTGAAGACTTCAATGATCATGAGGAAAATGAAGACTTAAAATTTGATACTGAAAATCCTGACAGTCTAAATTCTGATACTGTAAACTCTGATGAATTAAGCTCTGATGTTATTGAATCTGTGGTAACTACGCCAAAGGAAAATGCACCTGTGCAGGGGGAGCATACTGAAGATACAACCACATCTCAAGAAGCATCAGAACAGACAACTGGCTCTTCAAGTTCTAACTCGTCAAGTTCTGATAAGCCAAGTTCTGATAGTTCTGAAAATCTAAATTCTGAAGAATTCAACTCAGAGAGCATAGTTTTAGGGGGAGCATCAGAAAATGTTAATGAGGACAGCATGGATCTTGGGGGAGCATCCAGTTCTAGAGAAAACCTTCCATCTTCAAGGAAGTGGACTAAATCACATACACCTGATTTGATAATTGGAAATCCTGATGCAGGTGTCAGAACTAGAACAGCTACTTCAAGTGAATGTCTTTACAATTCTTTTCTTTCTCAGACTGAGCCAAAAAAAGTGGAAGAAGCTCTTCAAGATGCTGATTGGGTCCAAGCAATGCAGGAAGAGTTAAATGAATTTGAAAGAAACAAAGTCTGGACCCTAGTGCCAAGACCAAAGAACAGATCTGTTGTTGGTACAAAGTGGGTATTCAGAAACAAAACTGATAGTGATGGCATAATTATAAGGAATAAGGCAAGGCTGGTTGCAAAAGGATATTCTCAACATGAGGGAATTGATTATAATGAAACATTTGCACCAGTTGTTAGATTGGAATCCATAAGGATATTTTTGGCTTATGTTGCTCACAAAAAGTTTACTGTCTTTCAAATGGATGTGAAAAGTGTTTTTCTCAATGGAGAATTGGAGGAAGAAGTATATGTTGAGCAACCTCCAGGTTTTGTAGATCCCAGATATCCAGATTATGTCTACAGGCTTGATAAAGCACTCTATGGCCTTAAGCAAGCTCCAAGAGCATGGTATGAGACTTTAGCTCATTTTCTTCTGGAAGTGGATTTAACAGAGGAACTATAGACAAAACACTGTTCTACCTCAACCATGGAAATGACTTACTTCGGGTTCAGGTATATGTTGATGATATCATCTTTGGTTCTACAAATGACAGACTTTGCAAGAAGTTTGCCAAACTGATGCAGTCAAGGTATCAAATGAGTATGATGGGGGAACTTAGCTATTTTCTGGGCCTTCAAGTCAAGCAGAATGAAGAAGGCACTTTTATTTGTCAAACCAAGTACACCAGAAATTTGCTGAAGATATTTGGGATGCAAGATTGTTCAAGTGCATCCACTCTCATGGCCACTGCAACAAAACTGGACAAGGGTACTGGTAAATCAGTAGATATTACTGATTACAGAGGTATGATTGGTTCTCTACTCTATCTAACTACTAGTAGACCTGATATCATGTATGCTACCTGTCTTTGTGCAAGATTTCAAGCAGATCCAAGAGAACCTCACTTCACAGCTGTGAAAAAAATTTTCAAATATCTTAAGGGAACAGCTGATCTGGAATTGTGGTATCCCAGAGAATCAGATTTTAAACTAATAGGTTACTCAGATGCAGATTTTGCAGGTTGCAAAATTGACGGGAAAAGCACAAGTGGAAGCTGTCAATTTCTTGGAGGCAGATTGGTTTCTTAGTTTAGCAAGAAATAAAAGTCAATTTCCACATCAACTGTAGAAGCAGAGTACATTGCTGCAGGAAGCTGTTGTGCACAGATTCTTTGGATGAAGAATCAGTTACTGGATTATGGGTTAACATATTTTAAAATCCCTATTTACTGTGATAATCAAAGTGCTATTGCTATGACAGGTAATCCAGTTCAACACTCAATGACAAAGCACATCAGCATTACGTACCACTTCATAAGGGAACATGTGGATGAATGTACAGTGGAATTGCATTTTGTTCCAACAGATCAATAACTAGCAGATATCTTCACAAAACCACTGTGTGAAGCTACTTTTACAAGATTGGTAAATGAACTTGGAATGGTTTTAGGTTCTTTCTCTAAATCTGTTTAGTTTTGTTCTGATGCATCAGACTTTATGATCAGTATTTACAAAAATTACTCTCTTTGTGTATTATGTGCTTAATTGAAATTTCCTTAAGTACTGACTGTTGTCTGATGTAACTTTCTAAACTCTGATAGTGATATGACTGTTTATGTAACTATTCAATCCTATGAGGATAACTGTGCTACATGCTGACCTAGTAGTCTTCAATATACTAGAGATCCCATGTTAGAAGTAATTATTTTTGTGGAAATCTATTGACACAAGCAAATTCTGATATTGAGCTTAGTTGAGTTTACTTTGTCTATCTTATTACTAAGTCAAAAACTAGAATAATGCTTCTCATCTGTTAAGTTCTGATGCTAGTAAATCTGTTGAATGTACTAAATGCTGATAAACTTCTCTTATCAAAAGAAAAGGGAAAAGAAAAAGAAATAAAAATCAGGTACTCCTTTGAGATCTAGAGTAAAAATGTGGAAGGGACGACCCAAGTGCATTGCTGGTATTAAGTAATATGCATCAGAAAAGCAAATACATATTTTTCTTGGTGACTTTTCACACTCTATGATTACTGGAAAAATACTCTGATAATAGCTTAAATTCTGATAAGCAGTCGTGACTCACTTACACTGAGAAGCCACTGCAAAATGGAATTTAAAAAGATGCACAAAATTAGCACAAGACAGTTGAGGTGGACTCATGCATGAACTCATTCAATAGTAGGCTTTAGAATAATGACAGATTTTAAGTAAAGTTTTAGTTATGTCTTATTTCTAAGATGTACTGAAGTGAATCAGACTTTACTCTTTGTCTGATATTTAGCTTAATGCACACACTAACACTCCATATGAATGATGAAAATTTCTGTGGTGATCCATTTGTTGTAGATGAACAGTTTATGTGTCAGATTGCATAAATTCTGAGGACAGGTTCTATTGAACGTTCTGATGATTAAGTTCTGAAGAATCGATATCAGAATTTGGGTGAAAAATTACGGAGAGAGGCATTCATTTTTCGAGTTCAGAAATCATGTTCTGATGACTGTTAAGTTCTGATATTAAATTCTGATCCTTTACTTGACTTATTTGTGGTTACAATTTGAAACAATCTCCTTTTCAATCAGAATATGTTTGGGTAGAATATTAACAGTCAATCTAATTAGGGTTAGTAGAACACGTACATGCACAGTAATTTTTAATTGTTCTTGTGCGCATTAAACCCTGTCTTACACTTCCAATGACTGTTTTTCGTCTTCCCAATCTAGGGAGATGGAGTAGAATTATTTCTACCTGTCCGCATTAAATTATCCATGCGTCTCCTGGCATTCTAATGCCTATATAAACAAACACCTCCTTCTAGCTAAAACATTATTCCCTTCCTCAAACCCTAACTCTCTTCTCCCTCGTATACAGAACATCATGGTTAACTACAATATGTTTTTAAACTATGAGACCTTCAACATGGAGTTAAGCCATGAGGGATGGCAGCAGGAATGACACGTGACTGTCATTCCTGATGAAATTTGGGACTCGGTTCCCCAGGAGGTTCTCACACACCTCTTGTTCTTTTACATGGACTACCTTCACCATCTGGAGCGATTGGAGGAGGAAAGGCTGGAAGCTCTCCGCCAGCAAGAGCGAATCATCAGACTCGCTATTCTTTTTGTAGAGAGTAGCAAAAAGAAATAACTTATTTTCTTCTTCCTGTTTTTCTTCATCGTCAGCCTTGCCCTACTTCTTGAGCTAGGACTAAGGCTGTTGATGTTAGGATTAGAAGCTTAGGACAGTCTTGTAATTCTCTGATGTAATTTCAATTTCATGAATGTATTCTCTTAATATATTAATGAAATTTCTTATTTTTGCAAGATTCTGTCTCTGAGATGTTTGCACATTTAAATGCACTATTAAATCCTGATATATCCATGTTCAGATGATCATTTTAATCATTGATCTAAACTAAGTTCTGACTTTAAAATATCAGTACTTGTTTACTTGATTTATTTTGGTCATTCTCACACTTGAAATTTATTTTCAGAATATTGGTTTTGCAGTGAAAATAATTGAATAAGTGGGAACAGTATAAATTTTAAATTAAAACTGACTTACCTCAATTAATGGGATTACTGGGTAAGTGGAACGGTTTTTCCTTGAAAACCTGCATGTGATAAGTCATGATTACTGTTTTCCCGTGCCCATTAACTATTCATTATTGCTGCATGTCTGACAGGTGTCCAACGGTTATATTTTTTTAACCATGTATAAGTAAGAGAGAGAGAAGTTTATACAATCTTTTATTTACTTTTACACTTTATCTCTCTTTCTTCACTTTTACTATCTCTCATCTCCTCAAGTTGTTTTTCATACAGACATTTTATCAAACACATTACATGAACTCTTAATTTTCAATTTTTCTCATGGCACCTAAGGATTTGATCATTGATGGAGCTAAGTTCGTTCCAAATAACTATACTGCAATTCTCAATCATGATGAAGCTCCGTCTGAATTGCATTTTGTGCAAGATCTTCTTGCACACAGTGAAATTGGGTATGCATTGACCCAGCCTTCAGTCTTTTCAAGCCAACAAGTTCTGACGTTTTGGCGGACTGGGCATTTTGATAATGGTGGTGCAACTGGTACTCCCAGTATTGTTTTTGAAGTGGATGATTCTGAACATGTGGTAACTCCTGGTACAATTCGCAAGGCCTTACATTTACCATAAGGCTGTACTTTTTCAACACCGGATGAATCAGCTCTACAAGAGTTAATGGACAGTTTGGGGTATGAAAAGAGTTTGGCTAAGCTTGGACAGTTGAAACGGGCACATATCAAAAAGGAATGGAGCTTCTTCTTCGACTACATCACTAAAGCCTTCGGGAATAAGTGTTCAAACTTTGATGCCATTCCAATAATGAGTCAGCACATCGGGTATGCTATTATTAACCAAACTCATTTTGATTTTGCAAGTGCTGTGATAGGTTTCATAGGGGATAGGATGACAGAGGATAGAAATGTAGTTTACTTTGCTAGATTCTGTCAGCTTATATATACCTTTTGCTGTGCTGATGCCCCTCAACTAGCCAGTTCTTTATATCCACCCTTTAAAATTGCAAAACGAGCCTATAATGACTTGGTCAATGCTGACCTTAAGAAAAAGTTGGTTAGACCTTTACAGATTCCTCAGTCTGTAAAACAGATCTTGGTAAATGCTGATCCTGAAACCTATAGATCTGTTTATCCTAATGTACAACCCACCACCACATCCCAAATACCACAGCAACCATCAGAACATACCACTCATACATCTATACCTCAACCCTCCCTCAGAACATATCTCAAATCATATCTCACAACTTCACAGACAGCTCAACCTTCATCCTCAGCACCTACTGTGAGGCATTCATCTTCCAAGCCCAAGAGGACAAAGACTGTTCCTCAAACACCATAGAAGAGAAGGAGGATTGTTTTGAGAGATGAGTCTAATAGTGAGTGTAATAACCCCAATTTTTGGGAAATTTTTGAAACCCTTATGAATAGTGTTTTTGCTGAATGAGAAAACTTTTCATGCCACACTATGTAGGGGTTCTGATATGGATATTCTGAGATTTTATTAGTACTTTATATGGGATATAAGTGTATGTAAAGATCGTCAGAATCCAAATCCGAACACTTTGATTTTTCCCGGAAATTCACAAGATACGGAGAGAATTGAGTATAAGGTAACAGGATAAAAAGGATTTAAATTCAAGGATTATAAGAGAGGATCATAAAAGGAATATAATGTATTGAGAAAGGTTAAGGGAACCTAAGTAATAAGATCCCGGGTATGATCCCTCAAACGATAAACGAGAACGAAAGTTAAGCGAACCGTATAACAGATCAGCGGTCATTAGGCAAACAATTAGGAAGTTAAGCAAAGGGATTAGAGGAAGTGATGTCACCCAACCAATGAGAAGAGGACAAGGAAGGGAGGATGACATAGCAAAGTGATGCAAGCATGACATAGAAGGGAAGGAAATGTGGTGGATTGTTAACCACACAAAATCAAGGGTAAATGGGTAATTGGCCTAAAACAAAACAAAAATCTAGCAACCAAGCAAAACAAATCACCAAACACAAAAAAATCTCTCTTCTTCTCCTTGAAGCTCTCGGGTGCTTTTCTTAGAAAATGGAAGTCCAAGCTCCTCCACTTACTATTTAGCAAGGTAATTATCTAAGCTTCCCCATGGATATTTACATACTTCCTATAAGTTTAAGCTTCTAATTCCAAGCCAATCTTTTTCTATAAATCATGAAAGAAGATGGTGAATAGTGTTTTCAAGAACTAAAATTTGTGTTCTTGAAGTTTTGTTTAGATTAAGCTTGGATAAGGACTTTAAGGGTGATTCCAAGCCATTCTCTTGATTCTCCACTCTCCAAGGAAGGTATAAACTACAAACCCTAGCTTTAGTTTTGAGTAATTAGGATTGAATGTGTTTGATATAGCATATGTGAGTCATGATGCTTGATTGGTTGAAGTTTGGTTGAGTTTGTAGAGATTAGTTGGTTTTGTTGTATTGTTGGAGTTGTAAATCTTGGTAATTAGTTAAAGAACCTAAGTAAAGCTTTTAGTTCATGTGAGGAATAAGTATAAATGGTTAATATGGATTTGTTGGGGTTGTTATGATGTGATAAGGATGGATATTGGTTGTATGATTGATTTGGGGTTGATTTGTGGTTGGTATCGAGTGGTTTAAATTTGGGAAATCGCGTAAACATAGTCGTCGTAATGTCCGATTTACCGTAGACTGTTTTTGTTCTTAACATCAGAACCCTTGAACTCACTGCTAGGTTTTGACCATTGTCATGTTTAGATAGTTCATGTTACGAGCTTCGTTTTGATATGTGGTTCGTTTGATTCCGATGAACGGTTTAGGAGAAACGACCGTTTCAAGTAACGGCGTTTCGCGAACGAAACTTTTTCCCCTCGCCTTACTTTGAAATGTAGGTTAAAGACCGAAAAGGGTTAATTAATGCATGAAACATTTATGGTAAGTGTTTTAGGCAGTTGGTAAGTCACTCGCGAAGGAATCGCTTTAAAACTCGTAAAGGTTAAATTATTAAAAATGGTGGAGCCGAGGGTACCCGAGTGACTTAAGCGAATCAGTGAGCGCAAAACGAGCGTTAGAGTCTAAGTTAGTTAAAGTATAGATTTACAAGTGACTTTGGTTTAATTCCAACTTACTTGTTGTTTATAGGTTACCAGACTCGTCCCGAGCCATTCGTAACCCCAGTCGCTCAGGCAAGTATTCTATCCGTTATACTGTTGTTGTGATGAATACACTTGTATATGCATTATCTTGCGATAGATGCATGTTGGTTATTTAGCAAATTCTTGCGATATATTGTAGCATGTGATATGGTATATATGCATGCCTGTTTCATATTCTTGAAATATATATCTGTTGGTTCAGTTGATAATACCTATGCTAGAGGATAGCGGTAACTTGCATATACCCTTAGTATAGGGACCCAAAAGGTGAAAATATTTTCTAAAACCGGGAGTCGAGGATCCCGAGTAATCTTGTATATATGGATATGGATATATATATATATATATATATATTTCTATATATATATGGTTATAGTTTTCCAAACTATTAATCGAATAAGGTTTATTCGATAACTTTAAACTTTATTTTATTATTGAACATTATTTCGAATATTATTCGAGGACTTATGACTCCTTTTATATTATTTATTGAATATTATTTGAATATTCATTCGAGGGCTTATGACTCTTTTATATTATTTATTGAATATTATTTGAATATTCATTTGAGGATGTACGACTCCTTTATTTTATTTAATGAATATTATTTATAATATTCATTCGAGGTATTATGACTCAGCTTATTTTATTTATTGAATATTATTTGAATATTCATTTGAGGATCTATGACTCCGATTATTTGCTGAAATATATTCTTTATTTTAATAAAGAATAAGGTGTCAATAATCAAACTTATTTTCGATTATTCAAATAAAGATAATACTTTCATATAAGTATATCTTTGGTTATTTAATACTCGTTTCAAGTATAAGTTTTAATACTTCTACTTCAATTATTTTTATAAAGATTATTCTTTATGGGAATATTATTTAATTAATAATATTCAGATATTTTCTAAATATTCTTGGGACTGATTTACTTCATTAAATCAGCTTTACTCCAAACACTCTTTAAAGTGTTTTCGAGTCTTCAAAATGATTTTTAAAGTCAGAGTGGATCCCAAAACTCATTTTTATATTTAAGATCTTCCTTTTTTAAGGGGATTTAAATACTCGCTCAAAACCTGGGGAATCCGGCTCTGTGGTGTATTTTATATTCGCAACGAGGTTGCAGATTTGGTAAATGAATTGATTACTTGCCCAACGTTCGGGAAGTAAGCCCATCTCATTGAGTCGGCATAAGCGACAGGCCGGGGTACGGTCTATTATTGTGTAAGTGGCTGGGTGGCAGTCCATCAACGCGTGAGGGGCCGGGGTACGGTCGAGCGCGAGGTCCTAATGCGGCCAGGGTGATGACCGGTGAGGAATTCATCCATCTACAGTAGAAAAGGTTACTTATTGGTATCTTTGCCTGATCAGCGAGATATCGGGTTTATGCCAAAATTCTTTTCCTTTCCAAAATTCATTGGATGTTTCAAACTCTGTTCATACTTTGCATAACAGAGGTTCCAGGAAATGTTTAAAGGGATATATATATGTGGATATATATATATATCGGGGCTAAATAAAGTATCTCATAACTTTTTCATTCAATAATATTTCAAAGATTGAATCTATTCAAGTCTTATCTTGTGGTCTCATCAGTGGGATGGACTTTTGAAATTGATTATAACTTGAACGGTGGTAGTTCAAGTAGTATTTGGGAATGATATAAGTGCAGTGAAGTATTTGGTAACTTCATCTTTTAAACTTATATCTAATTAATAATTGTCTTATGAATGACAAAGATTTTCAGAAAAACGTTGAGACAAGGTTAGATATATGAGATCACCTTGCAACGATATTTTTTATACAGTTATACACTGGGACTTTGTGTATATTATGCATGGAAGAGGACTTCCAATATTTTGAAAAGTATATATGTATATATACTGAATATTTTGCGACTTCATCGCATTAAGATATCAAACTTGGTTCATTTCTTTTGACCAAGACTTTCATGAGTATTATGAGCAGGCTCATATATTGTAAATCATTATACATATTATTTTGGTGGGCTTGCTGCTCACCCTTGCTTTATTTCTTCATCACACAACAACAGTTAGGAAAGATGGCCAGACTCCAGCAGACCCAGCGCAAGCGCGTGGGAAGCGTCCTGCGTCTTCCCGATGATGTTGTAGCTGCTATAGCTGCAGAGGTAGATCTATTGTAGATCATACTATCTACTTTTGAGAATCAATTATGTATAATTATAACTTGTGGCAGATAATGGCAATCAACTGTAAATTTATCAAGTAATCATTTTGGGTTGTAATAACTTTTAAATTGTGGGTTCCAAGACTTGTACTTATTTCAATTTCATCTCTGAGACTATAACGGGTTGTGGTGTGTGTTAGTGTGGGGTCACAGCATAAGGTTATTTTTATTAAGTAAGTGAAGTGGTATTGTGGAATGAAAGACCGTGACGACCCGGATCCCCGACCCCGGATCTGGGGGTGTTACAGTGAGGAACAGGTTTCTGCATCAAAACCTGTTGTTAAAGAAGCTGTGAAAGTTTCTTCTCAGAAGGATTCTGGAATTGGGGGATCTAAGCTTCTCAAAAGGCTTAGAAGAATGACTTCTGCTGAACCTCCCAAGGAATCTCCACCTTTAAAGAGATACAAGAAACGGAGAGCTAAAAGGCCAGTTTCAGATGATGAGGAAGCAGCAGCTAAGGAAGGAGATCAGGAATCTCTGATCTCACAAGAACCAGAATTTGCTGAAGCCACTGCTTCTCCATTGACTCCAACTCATGAAGCTGCTACTGAAAAGGCAAACACACCATCTGTGTCTCCTGTACATAAGACTGTATCTCCTGTTAACCCAGGCACAAGTGCTGAAATTGATATTCAAAACCTGGTTGTGCCTGAGGTACTTTACTTAGAAGCTCCAACATCAATTAATCCATCTAGAACACCTTTTCCTGATGCTACTAAAACTCTAGAATTGTCTCCAACACCTTCTCTGCATCTAGATGTTGATGATCAGAATATAGGTGAGCATCAGGATATGGCTGTTGATCAGAACTTGGAACCAGATCAGCACTTAGAGGATGATGTTGAAGCCTCAATTGCTTCTCATACTGTTCTTCTATCAGAAGATGCTGAATCTATTAGTTCTGATGCTTCAAATGCTGATACTATTAGTGCAGATGCTTCAAATGCTGACCCTACTGGTGTTACTGCTATGAATGCAGATGCTGATGCAGCTGGTCCTTCAGGACATGCACCTCAGCAAACTGTTCACAAAAGTGAGTTAGTCAAAAAGTTTACTCGAAGAGAAGCACCAGTGCCTTGGAGTGAAACTCCTAGAGGACATGAGTGGACTAAGGAATGGAACTCAGTTACCTTCATTCCATCTGAAAAGATTCTTGCTGAGCACTTGGCAAAAGCTGATGAGCTGTTCATTAATGATGATTTCAAGACACAGTTTCGGGTCACTACATTGAGTACTAGACATCTTCAAGGTCTCCATTCAACAACTCATGCAGAGTTACATAAAATTCAGGAAGAATTGCTCAAGCAAGAAACAGTTAAGAAACTTGAAAAGAAAAGTTTCTTTAAACCTACCTTTGATAGAGTTGCTTACATTGAGAAGACCCAAGAGAAGCAACAGTCTCAGATTGATGATATTTTAAAAAATCAAGCTTCTCAGCAATCTCAACTTGATGAAATCCAAGCCTCAATGGAATTTCTTGTCTCTCTTCTGTTATCTGCTGATGCCAAAAAGGGGGAGAAAGTAATTAAGTCCAAATGCAAAACTGATAAGACACTGAAGGGGAAGGATGATGAAAAAGATGACCAGGGAAACTCTGGAATGGGTGGAGGTCATGGTCAAGGTAGAAGTTTCTCATCAAGAAGAGCTGGAATCACAAGTCACAGGACAAGTTCTGATGCTGGAAAAAGAAGTACTTCTACTACTGGTAAAAGGATAAGTTCTGATGAACTTTTGGATCTTGATGAAGAATTATCAAGATAGTTATTTCTAAAGGAGAATCCAGGAATGGACTTGGAAAGCCTGATGGAAGAAGAAGCTAGACTTAAGTCAGAAAAAGTTAAATCTAAATCTGAAGCTTCTGTGGGTAAAAAGAAACTTCCAAAAGTCAAAGGCATTGTGATAAAAGAAAGGACAAATCCTGAAGTAACTAAAGCTAAATCACAACTGCAGATAGATCCAAGGTCCAAGGGCAAAGAGAAAGTTGGTGAACCTATCAAGGTTTATGTGCCTCCTGTGGATGAAGAAATTACTGTTGAAGATGCTGATCTTGCTCTGACTTCAAGAAAAATTTCTAAGACAACCTCTGACATGGCTCAAGTTGTTCAGAGTAAAGATAGAGTTAGTTCTGATATGTCAAAGAAGCAAGTAACCTCTGACATAGCTCAAGTTAACTTGATATCAGAAGATAAATCAAAGGAAACCTCTGACATTGCTCATATTAAACCTTCAAAGATACTCATGCCAGGATTCACCAAAGCCAAACAGACTCAACCTTTGAAGACTGCTGCAAGTGGTTTTGAAGCAAGAGTGGTTACTGGAAAGGAGGCAAGAGGTAAAACTGGATTGGGAAGTGCTGATAAAAGAAGAATACAGAACACAACCAATGATCCAACTTCCTTAAGTGAACCAGGTATTGGAGCAACTCCTGTAAGATTGAATCAACTAGAATCTGTACAGATGGTTTACCATACCTACTTGAAAGAACACATCTAGTTGTACTTCATGACAGATGGTAGGGTTTATCATATAAGGTTTCCATTCCACTGAAGTATTTTGAAGAACTGGAATATGTATTATTCTTACTTCAAGTGAATGACAAAATAACAGAAAGTGCTGCAAGCTATTTGGATAATCAGATTCAGAGACAGAAAAGGCTTTATTCTGTTAAGTCTGACAGCACATATCTTCCAAAGTACAGAGATCACAAGGGTGATATTGTTGAGATGAAGCCTAATTCTGCTAAGATTATAACTACCTTTCTAGGTTACAAGGCTGTGGAATTCAATCTTGAGTCTGACAAGGCATATTTGATCAGACTGGATCAGGATATAAAGAAAGCTAAAATTAATGATCTCAGGGCTGCAATCTTTCAAATTGGTAAAGATTCTGCAGAACTTAAAGATGCTAAAAGGAGGATGATTGATGAACTCAGATATGCTGAGAGATGTTTGTTGAAGAACTATCTCAGAACAACTCCTGACATCAGAGAGATTAGAAGATGAAGCCAAGTCAAGATCTACAACTACTTAAATTCTGATATGAATACAGACTGAAGTTGTTATCAGAAGTTAAAGATTGGTAAAGCTTTAAGGACTGTAAGTTGTAGTTATCTAGTCAAATTCTCATGTATTTGTACTTAATGTTTTTGACATCATCAAATATCTGTTAAACTTGTATATTATGCTAATTTACAAGTTGGGGGAGATTGTTAGATATATTTGATAATGTCATGACTAATGTGATTTATGTTTAGTTTACAGATCTTACTTAAACAGGACAAATCAGTACTTAACTGAAATCAACACTTATACTGAAGTCAGAACTTAAGTCATCAGTACTTAGGGTTCAGAAGATATTTATCAGAAGATAATATCAGGACTTAAAGGAAATGTTCAGATAAGGAAGGCAGCTGATTCACATGAAGAGAAGATCGAGACAAACATAAGAAGAGATATGCATGAAGAAGGAATTCTATGAAGAATAGAATACTTGGAAGAAAAGATATCTGATGGATATATTTTAGGACGCAGAATTATATTTCATATCAATTAGCGATTATCTTGTAACTGTGTAGTATATAAACACAGACATAGGGTTTACACTAGAAATGTTATAATTATCGAGAAGATTATTCATTGAAACCCTAGCAGCTCTTGTGATATTTGTTCATCACCGAGAGAGAATAGTTCCATACTGTAACAGAGTTTATTGTTTTGAATAAAGTTTGTTTTCTGTTACTTGAGTTATTAAAGTTCGATTTGATTTTGCAATACACTGTATTCACCCCCCTCTACAGTGTGTGTGTGACCTAACGGTTATAAATTTATATTAGCATAAATTATTACTCTTTTGTGGGCTTTAAACATTTGTTTTGGCCCAAATCTCTTTAGTCTAATTAGATTATATGTAGCCCATTTCAAATAGTTTTCCACATTGTATCCCATTTCTTTCAAATCATTACTTACTTTAAGTAGAAGAAATCTCTCCTCTCAAAATTAATCGTTCTAGTTCGCCTAAATTAAAATTTATGGTATCGCGAAAATATTTAGTCTCTGGGGAACAAATGTAAAATATTAAAACAGAATTATTGCTTTTATATCTCGTTGTGTGTTGCATCATTTAAATAAATTTTAAGGGTAAAACCTCATCACAAGATAAGGGGAAGGATTTCATCACTCTTTCCTTAGCCCACAACCATTAAAACCATCATTTTGCATACCATAGCCTTTTTAATAAAATTAAGTAGAGATTAGCCCCTAGGACTTCGCGCTCAACTAGGAAGAAAACCTGAAACGATCAAATCTCTAAGTATTCGTTCTTTGGTGTCTAGGCTAGCGAAAGCTTACCTGGCCATTTAGATTGGTGACTAGGCTGGTGTTTAGCCTCTTGGCAATGCTTGCACCTACCTGGCCAATCAAAAAGAATACTTTTAGTTATGTGAATTTTAGTAATATCTTTTTGTTAGGAGCGAGTCTAGATTTTTTTAGGGAACCATAGATTTAGAATTTTTCTTTCGATTTTTCACCCTTTCTTTTGCGTGTTTTAAATTCTTGCACTTATTTGCTACTCGATTCATATCCTGTTTATGCGTACTAGGTGGATTAGAGATAATTCCTCTAGGTTAGAGACCAATTGAGCGCACTTCCTCATCGGAATCCGAACCCGTAGAAATTATTGAACCCGTAGTAAACATGGCAATTTTTCTTAAGGATCGTTGTTACCCCGCCCATTCAGCCCAACCTTCTTGTATTACTCATCCACCGGTTAATGGTAATAACTTTGAAATTAAAGGTCATCACATTAGCATGTTACCTAAATTTACCGGGACTGAAGGTGAGGACCCGTATCTTTTTATTCATGAATTTGAGGAGGTTTGTGCTTTACAAAAACTCCAGCAATTGACTGAGGATTCCATTAGGCTTAGACTAATCAATTTCGCTCTTAAAGAAAATGCTAAAAATGGTTATATAGCCTACAGGTTAATTCTATTTCAACTTGGGAGGGATTCGTAGTCATTTTTCTAAAAAATATTTTCCAAATCAAAAGACTACGAGACTTACAAATGAGATTAATCAATTTCATCAAAAGGAAAACGAGTCTTTTTGGAAATATTTTGATAGATTTAAAAATATTTTGTCCTAATGTCCCTACCACGGAATAGAAAAGTGGAGACTTTGTAAGATTGTTTACGAGGCCTTAGATAGTTCTACAACCGCGTTGTTAGAGTCTATGTGTCAAGTCAAATTCATGGAAAAACACGAGGATCAGGGTTGGGATTTTTTTTAGGAACTAGCAGAAAAGACCATGTAGTGGGAGTCTACTAGGGAGCCAAATAGGGAGCCTAGTAAGCACAATGAAACACTTGGCTCATTAGCTAACAAAGGCTTGCATTTAGTTGGTAATTCTGTAGCTACTCTCACTAGAAGATTAGAAGCTTTAGAAACCACTAATGCCCCTTCCCAAGCATCTATATGTGCGAACTATAACTCTCATAGTCATGGACCTCAAAACTTTCAAGAGTTTGAGCAAGTGAATGTTATGTTTCAACATAGACCTAGGAATGATCCTTTTGCACCCACATACAATCCCGGGTGGAAGAACCACCCAAATTTTTCATGGACCCAAGGCCAAAACTACCAATCTCCTCAACCCATTTTTCAAAAGCCTAATCCAAACTCTTACCCCACTTCTAGTCAAAATCCTTATCCAAACCCAATTCAAGCACCCTTGAATCCTTCTGGGTTTAATGATTCGGATAAGAGACTTAATTCCTTAGAAAAGAGTATTGAGGCTTTGCTAAAATCTCAAACTAATTTGACTCAATCTCAATAAGCCTTCATGCAAACCATGACCCAAGATAGAAAATTATTGAATTCTAATACCCAAGCCATATCTAAGTTAGAGGTTCAAATGGGTCAATTAGCTAACACGATTTGTGAGCGCGAGAAGAATAAGTTTCCAAGTCAACCGAAGGTGAATCCTAAATTTCCGCTTAATCAAAGACCTCATGATGTGAACGCCGTTATCTCTCTACGCTCGGGAAATCAAGTGAGAAATCGAGTTCGTGTTGATGCTAACGAATAAGTGAATTCGAGTTCGGAGCCTAATCCTTCACCTTTGAGTTCGAGTCTAGATCACTTGAAGCAACCCGAGAATTTTGAGTCTAGCGAACCACCTCACTCGATTGTACCACCTTCGAAACCTAGCCCCGATTTGTCTAACGAAAGAGTCTTTACGCCGAAAGCTCCGTATCCTCAACGACTTATTTTGAACAAACAATCGGCCCAAATAGACAAGATCTTAGAAGTTTTCAAGCAAGTTAAGGTCAACATTCCTCTTTTAGATACCATTCAACAAATTCCTTCGTATGGTAAATTTTGTAAAAGAGTTGTGTACTCATAAACAAACCACTCATGTTCCTAAGAAAGCCTTTTTGACATCTCAAGTTAGTTCGATCCTCTCGAATGAAATTCCCATGAAATATAAGGACCCCGGTTGTCCTACTATTTCTTGTGTCAAAGGCAACACATTTGTTGACAAAGCTTTACTTGACTTAGGTGCTAGTGTGAATCTTCTTTCGTATTCTGTCTACCAAGAATTAGGTCTAGGTGAACTTCAAAAGACCAATGTCACACTTCAATTAGCTGACCGTTCTATCAAAATTCCTAAGGGAATAATTGAAGACGTGTTAATTAAGGTTGGTGATTTTGTTTTTCACGTTGATTTTGTGGTCCTAGAAACTGAACCAGTCAAAAATCTTAAAAATCAAATTCCGATCATTCTAGGAAGACCTTTTCTAGCCACATCCAATGCCTTTATTAATTGTAGGAACTGTTTAATGAAACTAACATTTGGAAATATGACCATTGATATCAATATTTTTCATGTCGGGAACCAACCCAATGATTATTTTGACCAACACATGGAAATTAATTTAATTGATAAAAAGCTTGATCATGAAACCATGAGTGTCGATGATGCTCTTGACTTTTGCTTAAATCATTTTGGTCAAAATTGGGTTGATTCTGATTACACTAATGAGGTCAATGAGATGTTAGAGTCCACCATTCCTACAACTAACCAAGAGCTTGAACCACTCCCTTTGTCCCTTTATCAAGCTAGTGTACCAGTTGAGCCAAGTCCACCAGAATTAGAACTCAAACCTCTTCCTAACACTCTTAAGTACAAGTTTCTTGGTCCTAATAAATCTTTTCCCGTCATAATTGCTTCTAATTTTGCCCCATCTCAAGAAGAGGAACTTTTAAGTGTGCTTAAAGAGAATAAGGAAGCCATAGGTTGGAGTATTTCAGATATTAAAAGAATTAGTCCGGCAATTGTCCAACATAGGATTCACTTGGTTGATGATGCTAAACCAGTTAGGGAGCCACAAAGGAGGTTGAACCCAACTTTGATGGAAGTTGTTAGGAAGGAAATTCTTAAGTGCCTAGATAATGGGATCATCTTTCCCATATCCGATAGCTCGTGGGTAAGTCTGATTCAAGTAGTACCTAAGAAATCGGGTATTACTGTAGTGACCAACGAGAATGACGAGCAAATTCCCACTCACGTTCAATCTGGTTGGAGAGTGTGTATAGATTATAGGAAACTTAATCCTGCCACTAGAAAAGATCACTTTCCTTTACCATTCATCGATCAAATGTTAGAAAGGTTAGCGGGTCATTCCTATTATTGTTTCCTAGATGGTTTTTCCGGATATTTTCAAATCCCCATTGCTCCCGAAGATCAAGAAAATACCACGTTCACATGTCCTTTCAGAACGTTCACTTATCGTCATCTAGCTTTTGGTTTGACCACGGCCCCTGCTACATTTCAACGATGCATGATGAGCATTTTTTCCGTATGGTAGGTGAATTCCTAGAAATTTTTATAGATGACTTTTCCATCTTTGGTTCTTCTTTTCATTAGTGTCTAAACCACCTTGACCTAGTTTTAAAAAGGTGTAAAAAACGAACCTCGTTCTTAATTGGGAAAAATGTCATTTCATGGTTAAAGAAGGAATCGTCCTTGGTCATAAAATCTCAGAAAAGGGAATTAAAGTTGATAAAGCTAAAATTGATCTCATTGCTAGTCTCCCTCCACCAAAATTGGTCAAAGCAATTCGCTCAGTTTTAGGACATGCGGGTTTTTATAGGCGTTTCATTAAGGATTTTAGTAAAATGGAAAGACCCTTGACCAATCTTCTTTCCAAAGATGTCAAATTCGAGTTCAATGGTTATTGTTTACAATCTTTTGAACACCTTAAGAAAGAATTGACTTCATCCCCGATAATTAAATCTCCCGATTTTAATGAGCCTTTTGAGTTGATGTGTGATGCGTCCGACTATACAATTGGGGCAGTTTTAGGGCAACGAATCAATAAGATACCTCATATCATATACTACGCTAGCAAGACCTTAAATGATGCCTAACTTAATTACTCAACCACCGAAAAAGAGCTTATAGCCGTAGTATTTGCCCTCGAGAAGTTTAGGTCTTACCTTATTGGTTCGAAAATCATTGTTTACACCGATCATGCCGCCCTTCGATATCTTTTCTCGAAAAAGGACTCAAAAGCTCGTTTGATTAGGTGGATATTGTTGCTCCAAGAATTTGACCTAGAAATTATTGATAAGAAGGGGTCTGAAAATGTCGTTGCCAATCATCTTTCTCGATTGGTAGTAGAGTCAACCGTTGACTTGCCTTTGAATGAATCTTTTCCAGATGAACACCTCTTTTCTATCTCTACCCACCCTTGGTTTGCCAACATTGTTAATTACCTTGTCATCGGCAATATTCCGACTCATTGGTCCATGAAAATAAATCCAAATTCTTTTCACAAGTCAAATACTTCTTTTGGGATGACCCTTATCTCTTCAAGTATTGCCTGGGCTAAATCATTCAAAGGTGTGTCCTAAATCACGAGTTTATAAGTATCCTTTCCTTCTGTCATGATCAAGCTTGTGGAGGTCATTTTAGTGCCAAAAAGACGGCTGCCAAGATACTCCAAAGTGGTTTCTATTGGCCTAGTTTATTTAAAGATTCCGCAGAATTCTGTGCCGCTTGTAGTAGGTGTCAACACTTAGGAAAGATCACAAGACGTAATATGATGCCAATGAATGTGATCCTAATCATCAAAATTTTCGATGTTTGGGGAATAGATTTTATGGGCCCATTTCCTTGCTCATTTGGCAACCTCTACATTCTCTTAGCGGTCGATTATGTGTCTAAGTGGGTAGAGGCCATTCCAACTAAGTCTAATGATAACAAGGTCGTTCTTAAATTCTTAAAAGAGAATATCTTTTCTCAATTTGGTACACCTAGAGCTATCATTAGTGATCAAGGCAAACATTTCAAGAACCATCATTTTGAGTCTCTCTTAAAAAAGTACTCGATCACTCATAAATTGGCCACCCCTTATCATCCTCAAACTAGTGGTCAAGTTGAAGTCTCAAATAGGCAAATCAAAAAAAATTTAGAAAGACTGTCAACTCCAATAGGAAGGATTGGTCAACTAAGTTGATAGATGCTTTATGGGCCTATAGGACCGCGTTCAAGACTATCTTGGGTATGTCTCCTTATTGGCTTGTGTTTGGTAAAGCTTGTCATTTGTCGGTTGAACTTTGGGCCATTAGGGAGTTGAATTTTGATTTACCCACTGTCGGTAGTCGTAGGAAGGTGCAATTGTCTGAGATAGAGGAAATGAGAAATGATGCTTATGAAAATGCTAAAATCTATAAAGAAAGAACCAAAGTTTTTCATGATAAATCAATTTTGAGAAAATTCTTTTCTCCCGGTCAAAAGGTTCTTTTGTACAATTCTAGGCTTCATTTATTTCCTGGAAAATTGAGGTCTAGATGGGAGGGACCTTACATTGTTAAAGTAGTTTTTCCTCATGGTGCTATAGAAATTGAAAATCCTAAAAATGGTGATATATTCAAAGTTAATGGACAACGTCTCAAACCATTTTTAGAGTTTCCAGTCGATTATGAGGAAGAGGTCATCCACCTCATTGACCCATGATCAAGTAAGTATCTTTCAGTAGGTAGTTTTAACTCTCTTCATCCCTTATCAGGTATATTCTCATCATTTTCCTTGCTTATTTCTCTCTTTTGCATACATTGAGGACAATGCATGATTTAGGTATGGGGGAGGGTTTTAGTGTAATTCTTAAAAAACAAAAAATCCTCCGAGAGTCTTATCAACCAATCACGTAATTTGTCAATTTTTTTTTGAAATAATCAAAAAATTCAAAAAAAATTGACACATTTTTAGCTAAGTTGTCTTACTCTCTCTTGAACTTTAGTAGCAGTTGGTGTTAACATGTTTTCAAAAACTTATTCATATAGTGCCTTTTAGATTATTTAAACGTAGTTGAGTAAGGTGTCTTTTTGAATCTTGTGTCGACTGATTTTCACTCTAGATTCCAAGACGACAATTTTGCAGAAGACCTTTTTTGGAGAGATTGTTTAGGGGTGTTATTCGATACTTGAGAGAGAACCCACATGTTGAAACAATGTCGAATCAAACCTTTGTGAAAAGAAAAAAAAGAAAAAAAGTAGAAAAAAAAAGATGAATAAACTACTTCAATACCCATTGTTCTTATAAACAAAAATCTTTAGATAATGGGCACAAATAGAATTGACTAGTCCTATTTTGTGGCCTTTATTACTCGAGTTATTAAGTTCGTCGGAGGATTTCAAAACCTAGTGCCCTAAAACCATCTGGTTTGGGAGTCACTGACCTAAAGCGCGCTACAAGGGTAACATAGAAAGCCTAAGAAAATAGACATCATAAAGTCAATTAGAAAAAAAAAGAAAAGAATAATTTTATGAAGTTTGGCTAGATACTTGTTTTGGTAGAGAATGGGTCAGTTCAATATTAGTTGAAAAAAAGAAAATGTGTGTAGACAGTTAAATCCATCAAAGGCCTTAAATTCACTACACACCTTGGGATCTTTTATAAAAATTTTAAATCAACATAAGCAGATTTGAGTCACCTACATCTTGGCTATTATTAAAAGAGTCTTTAAGGCATGTATTTTATTAATAAAATCTTCATGTTCACACCAATGAACATTAGAGTAAAATTGAGGTAGATTCTAGTTATATTGTCTCAAAGATTTTATGGGTATATCTTCTGTAAACCCTTAGGAGACAACACTCCTCCTATGGAGATCGCCCACGGGTTTACCGGGTTGGTAAACCTAAAATTTCACGTCACGCCTACGAAAAGGAGCATATGATTTTTCTTTGTTAGCATTTTTATTTTTAATTTTACTCGAGTACGAGCAAAAGATAGGTATGGGGGCATTTGATAATCTCATAATTTTACATTAATTAATACCTATTTATTGCTCGCTCCCAAATTTAATAATTTAATTTGTTGCATTTATAGGTATTTTGTACAAAAAGCAGAAAAAGAGAAAAAGAAAAGAAAAATGCAAGAAGGGGAAAAGTGGAAGAAGAAAAAGAAGAAAAAGAATAAAAGAAAAGAAAAAGAAAAAGAAAGAGGTGGTGGAAATCAAGGGTCAGGATCAACAAAACACACCTCTCACTTGAATGGCCAAGATTCACCCAACTCTACCCTAAACCCTACTCTTTAGTTATAAATACCCCCTCCCCCCTTATATTCATGACCTTAGTTACATCTTAGTTTCACCCTAGTTTTATTTGTAGCATCTCTTTAAATTTTTAGATCTAATTTTTGATTTCATTGTAGTAGTTTTTAATATTTGTAAACACTCCTTCAATTAATGTCATTCAAATCTCTTTATTACATCTTCTCTTCTACTTTTATGTCTTGTTATTTTTATATTGGGTTATGATATCTTTTAAAGTCATACAAGTTACATACTTGGAGATTTAAAAGGAACCCTTTAGATTTAGATTTATTGTTGAATTAATATTTTAAATTTACTCCCAATTCGGCAACTACTATTTCCAATGAAATCGCACTCCGACACAACCTCAGCTTGTGGTTGTGGCGCCCTCCAAACCTGGGTCAGAAGTTTGGGGTCCACAACACATACATAATATATAAACCTGTATAAATATATTATTTGTAATGACCCTGCTTTATATAACCACGGATCGCAACAGGTTAAAGTATGAAAACAAGCCACAACCTTAACTTTTATTACAACGTACCAAATCCCAACTAATTTAACTTACAACTAATAATGAAATTATTTTACAATCTTACTGTCTCACTACCGCCATAAGCTCCTGCTAGCTCAATCGATCTCAATCTGGAATCCTAGATCGTACATTGAATTGGGAAACCTCGCTATCAATCGTATCCTTCTTAAATGTGGAATACATCAAAAGATTCGCAAGAGTGAGCTAACTAGTTCAGCAAGTCACAGTGACAATAATTGAGGTTACTCAATGATCAACGAAATGGTTCAGAGGAAACAAATTTATTGCTAAACAATCATTAGAATTAGATCTTCATTTTTAAGTTTTAAAACCAAGGTTAGGCTGTTGATCAGTCACGCGCTAACCCCGGGCAAAGCACACAGCACTGCTCTAATTACTGGATCCAAGGCACACATTGGCCTAACTTGACCATTGATATGGTCTGACCACGAATTTGGTCCCTATATAAAAAAAACTATCTAATTCTAAAGCAGTTCAATATGATAAACAATATAATTCAATAAAACAAGATTATAATCAACAGTGATGAAACATTTATGTAAAGGCATAATGCATTTTATGAGTATCACAAGGGGTATCGAAGTGTGTATAAGAAATGGCCTCCAGCTTGTAGGAGAATCGGGTATTAGAGGAGCAATGGTTTACAAGATTTAGTTCTTTGATGTCACAAGGTATGGTTGAGTATAAAAGTTTCTGTATCTTTAAACAATTTTGTTCTAGTGTTTGGTATATGATGGGTATATATTTGTGGAGTAGTATCTTATTTCTGTGGTTTAGTATCTGGTGAATCAACAAGAAATGGTTTACAAAGAATAAGGTTTACGGCTCAGAGATCAAATGATATGGCTCAGGTTCAAGGCTGAAGGATTCAAAGTATTTACAATATAAAATATAGCTATTTTGAATATTAACAGTATGTCACAAGAGAATTCAGAAATATTTGCAATATATCTCGAGAAAGGTTTAGAAGTACTTGCCTTATCACAATCGATTCCAATTTCACTTGTATTCGTCAAATGATTCTCTTCAACAACCACTCGTCTACCTTTCCTATGCCTCGATTCTATTTTCTGATCACTAGCTGTATTTTCTACATGTCGATTCCATTTTCTGATCACCTGCTTCACTTTCCTACGCCTTGCTTACTCTACTAGGCATCATAAATATCTATCAAAATTCAATTCATACGATTATATTCGACATACACTTTTATCTACCCTTCGTTTTACCCGAATCCGATTAACGGATTGAAAGTTACGCTATAAATAAGTAATCACCGAACATATAGACCGACAGTCAACCAACAAGTCACATATAACACATAACACGTCAAATAATCAATGACATATCATTTATAAAGGAGTCTCGGGTTATAAACATGCTTTTGGGTATTCAAAATGATTTTTAAAATATTTTTCAGAATTAAAACGGGTCATTGGATCAATTTTAGAGTAATAAACAAGGTTCGGTTGGCCAAATCTGGCTTCAAAATTTTTTTATAATAATTATTGAGCCTTGAAAACAATTTAAAATAATATTTTAAAGTTCAAAACTATTTTTCGGAATTTTGAAATCATTTTTAAATAATTAAATCTAATTATATAATTAATTAAAATCAATTAATAATTAATTAAATCAATAAATCAATCAATTTTCGAATTAATTGACCAATTAACCGATTAAATATTAACTAAAATTAATTAACTAATTAATTTAGATTTATTTTTGAATTAAAATAATGATTTTTGGAATTAAAATAATCATTTTCGGATTTTTTTGAAATTAAAAACAATTTTGAAAATAATTTATAAAAAGAAATCCGAAATTTTAAAGAATTCAAAACAGGAATCCAGAATTTGTAAAGTTCTGGAAACTTTAGGTACTAACTTGCAAAAATGCCAAAAACAACTTTGGTTTAGGAATAATTTGGATCAAAACCGGGTTTTAATAAAAAAAACGGGTCAGGAAACCGGGTCGCCGGGTCGGGATGAACCGCCGGACGAACCAAGAATCCGGTGACCCCTCCCGGATTCCGGTGACCTTGATTGGGGTTCGAAACGAGTTCGTTTTTCAGGGATTTTATTGTAAAATGATTCTAAATCGTTATAGGAACACAAACATACACCAATCAACCATGAACAACAGCTCTGGGACAAACTCCGTCCAAAGTCGATGTGAACTCCGGCGAGCTCGAATAAAATCCGGCAGAAACTTCAAATTACAACTCACCGCTCTATGGGTCTCGTCAATTCACAAAACTTATATGGATCGATTGCAAATTGCATAAGGAACACAACCCACCCCTCTAGAACATCTAATAATTCCAAAATAAGAAACCCCCAAATCGAACTGAAAACATTCAAAGTAATATAAACCCTAATTTCTAAATTCCGAGAATCAAACCCATAATTAAACATGTTATTGAACTGCAAATCAAGAGTATGATATACCAAAATAATCAGGAAAACAAGCTCTACAACATACAATCATCAAATCATACACACAATCTCTCAAACAAAAATTCATAATTTAAATACCAAGAAATTCGAATATAAATAATTAAATAGGAAATCACCTGATGTTTTTAGGTTAAAATTGATGGAAGATTTGGATTCTAGATTTCAGTAGCTTCGTTTTGAGTATATGTACGCCAAAATCAGATATCGATAACGCCTCCGAATTTGTGTTTGATTACGAAGAACAAAATAGGATTATAGTATCTTCTCTGTAAAAACTCTGTAAATACTGTTTGCAAATGATTTCTGGTACAAAATAAAATACGGTAACGACCTTTAGATTCTTATTCTATGTACACATCTCTATGTAATAGACAAGTATTTCTTATTTCGAAATCAAAGCCCTCGGCTGTGGCACGAAACGACAATGATTCAAAAATAAGAACTACTTTCTACCATGTTGGAAGGCTATGACCGACACAAGCCCGTTGTATGATTGGCCAATTACTACTTGATATTATTTAATTTTAGAGGGATTATATTACGTTACAATTATAATCATATTATAAAGAGATTCTTCCTTTTAAATTAAATATTTCAAATCAATAATCAATAATCAGACGATTCCCAGATCGGGTGGAGCATTGTCAAGAGGCGTCACTTAATAACCCTTTCTTACAGATAGAAATCTGTTGTTGACAGAATCATCCTTTCTCTCATATCGAAAATTCATATTCAATTACGTGTTTCATAAACACAAGAATCTCATGATTGTATTCATAATATTATTCTTAAGGTTATGAAACAATTTCACTATACTAGGTTGTCTAACAAACGCCTTATGTTTATTTAAGTTCACCTAAATCTATCATCGCATGATAAACTAAGCATATATCACATATATCAACATGAATAAACATCAAGGTAGGCATGTTATATCATCTAGCACATAGAACTAAGGATATACATCTCTATGTATCACATGAAGCATTTAAAAGCAATTAAAACAGTCAAAAACATCTTTAAAATACTTCACGGAAATATAAACAGTTCAAAACTTTATATAAACTAAAATTGATCACTCCATTAGATCCGTCTCGGAAAAACGAATCCAACGGTATATTGCACGCCCAAAACGGAGTTACGAAACTCCCAGAAAATCAATTTTAAAATCAACAGACGGGCTGTAACGCATTACAGGAACGCGTTACAGGACCTGTAACGCATTCGGGTGATGTGTTACACCCCTTTTCAGCCATTAAAGGGTGTAACGCATTCCGTGAATGCGCCACAGGTGTGTAACGCATTCCCGGAATGCGTTACACCCCTATTTTTTTTTCTTTTTTTTTCTGCAACCGCTCTTTTCTCTCCTCGGTTGCCGTGCATGTCAGACCTGTACCTTGCTTCTTCTTTTCACGCAGCAGTACAACACAGACAGTACAAGCAGATGTATATATACTTTATATACATATTTTAATAACGCAGCGGGGCGTGGAAAAACACTTTTACACACACAAAATCCAAATAAAAGCATATAAATCGTGAATAAAAATTCGAGGGATCGAATCTAACCTTTTAAAATAATTCAGAGACAACGATCAGAGATCCTTAGCAGTTGCTCCTCAAGTGTGAAGCACTCCACCGGTATCCACCAAGAAAACGACTTTTAGGAGGAGGAGGAGGTGGAGAGAATTTGGTTTTCTAAAACTTTTGGGTTTCTGGGGTTTCGATGGGGTTGGAATAAAATTAGGGTCTATAATAGTGTATTTATAGGCAAAATTTTCAGCTGAAATTTTCCTATAAATATTATTATTATTATCCCATTTATTATTCTCATTAATAATTAAAACACCTTTTAATCATTAATCCTTTTTCTAAACACTTTAGAAATAATTCTCTCTCTTGATTTAATTTCCAAAAATTAAATCCTTTAATTAATAATATTAAGAACTTTTCTTAATTATTTTATAATCAATTAAATCTCATTTAATCAATTATTAAATTTGCCAATTAATTATTTATTTCACAAATAAATAATTATTAGCCATTATTAATTAATTCCTCCACCATTAAATCATTCTCTTTTTATGGTGTGACCCTGTAGGTTCAATATTAAGCCGGTAGTAGAAATAAATAATAATAAAACTATTTTATCATTATTTATATAAATTCTCTAATTTATTAAATATGATTAATTAATTAATCACATTTATTCTACATCGTGAGTGATGCTTCTCAACATATCGCGACTATCCGGATAATATGAATTCACTGCTTAGAATACCAAGAACCTGTCAGTGAATAGTTACCGTACAATAAACTCCTTCTACCCTACAATATTCCGATTAAATACAAGGCATGGATCTCGTGTCAAGCCTATCTAATTCAATCACTTTCTTACCATTTACTATGCGTAGTTCTATGCAAATTAGAAACTCCTTTCTAATTTCATTCACTCTGGCCAGAGATTCCTGAACTAGCATAAGTGGATCAGCCTTGAACATTCGCTTCCTTCACTGAAAGGGGTAGATCCTTTATTGATCATACACTATCTTCGTGTACAAATTCCTATACCCGGAAGAGCCCTAATAATTGTCCCTGGAGACTAAGAACTAAACCAAAGCATAGTTCAGTGTACACAAGATGACTATGATGACCTCAAGTCTAAGGATACTTGTACAACTATCACTAAGTGAACAACTGCTGACACGTGAGTGAACTCCATCAGTTGTTCAGCTGGGCGAGTCATGTTCAGTGAACTTATTCCATAATAAGCACCTACATACTAGCTATAGTGTCACCACACAAATGTCTATGAGAACAGACATCCTTCATAATGAAGCAAGCATAGTATGTACCGATCTTTGCGGATTATTAATTACCAGTTAGTAATCCTATGACCAGGAACTATTTAAGTTTAGAGTTATCATCTTTTTAGGTCTCACTATTATGATCTCATCATAATCCATAAAAAGCTTTACTCTAAACTATGGTATATCTTATTTAAACACTTAAATAGATAAAGCCCGTAATAAAAATAAAACAAGTCTTTATTAATATCAATGAAATCAAAACAGATTACATAAAAGTTATTCCTAAATCCTAATACACGATTGGACTTAGGACATATTCCTTTCACCTACCAGCCAGACCAGACCATCCTTTCTCAAGGCAAGTGATTCAACCTGTATTTCGTTTACACTGCACATGTGTGATAATTAGTTCATATTTATTGATGCGAGTATCCTGAGTTATCTTTATATACTTGAACCGAGCGATTCTTAAATCTATCTTTGTATTATATAGAAATGCCATGAACCCACAAGTACATATTGCAAGTATATTAAAAGTCATATCACTCTAGTATATCAAAGTGATTGGAATGCCATGATAAAATAAAGATTTGATATAATACTTGATTGATCCTCTTGATTATCATGCTATAGATTCCTAAAATATTGACATCTCACCCTGATGCTTGAACCCCAATAGAAACTTTACCTTGATACCTAAAAGCCAGATATTCTTTAAAGTTGTTCTTAATTGATTGATAACCCTTTTTCTTACCCTAAAGTTCAACAATCCTGATATACCTTGAGCTAAAAATCATTTCTTCATATCTTGACACCCCTAGTATTCTTGAAGCTTTTCTTCTTGTTGTTCTAGTATTTATACCTTGTCGAGAACCATTGCTTTAAGCCTAGTTTGGCATTACTCTTTCATATTATCCAATAGCCTTGCTAAATCTCCTTGTCAAAGTTCTTGTATATGGAAACCTTTTAATTACCCTAATATAGTAAAGTCTACTGGATCATGGCCCTGAAATTTGGTGACATATTTCCAGTGATTCAAAGATGATCTATAATCCCTTGATAAAAATGTTTACTACTTAACAGATTTTATTATAAATCGTCATCAGTTTTTGAAATGATTAAAATGTGGATAGTCAGTCCCAAAGGGGGATAAATGTTTTCTTTGAATAGTGGATCTGGAATGAGACGCGAGTCCTTTCCACACTTATAATGTAGGCTTAAAAGTTGCCTAGGGATCCCATTAATGTTTTAGAACCCAGCGAGGTTCGGGATTACTTCGCGGCTGATCACCGGCTGTAATCCGTAGCGTCATAAAATGATTTTTGAATTAAGATATGATTTTGGAAATGTTTTGATACAAGCAAATGATGCCATCACCCAAAGTTTTATCTCTTATTATTATTGGTTATGTCTTCGCAATGTCATTCTTTTATATATATCTCGATTTATGTTTTGTATCATATAGTTTAGCACTTGTTGAGCATTTAGCTCACTCCTTGCTTTACCCTGATATTACAGCTAGCAGCTATGGTTAGGTTCAAGCAGACAACACGTAAGACTTGTGACGCCGATGCGTATGTCCGAGCTCAGGTAGAATAAGAGATAGTTTTGTGTGAGGACTCGAATTAAAAATCAGTTGTAATAGATGGTAGTGTTGGGCTGTTCCAAACCCTAAACTGTAAGATCTTGGATTCAGTTATGTTTACTTTCTTCTAAATATTGTAATAGTTATATTTATTTTGTTTGTTAAGTTGGGGGTGTGACAGGTTTTGGTATCAGAGCTACGGTTTAGAGTCCCTGGACAGCCCCAAATAGGTTATAGGATTTATGTATAGGTTATAGATAATATGCGAGAGAGTAGGTTAAGTAAATTTATTATTAATACTCCTCTTATTGGTTTATCAGCAAAGGGCGCATTCCTCGGCACCCTCTGGGTCGGACGACACTATTGCTTTCTCCGTGTATGCTGAGTTGAGGCGCGAGTTTGACATGCTTCAGGGCAAGTACGACCGACTGATAGACCTACTGAAGAACATGTACCCGGACAGCCGAAACTATGAAGGGAAGCCCAAGGAGCAGATGACTGCGAGACTTGAGACCTTGGTTCAGTACGTCAACACTAAGCTTGAGGAGATGCCATCATACCGAGACCGCACCAGCCAGTATATCATCCAGATGGTGGCAGATGAGCTCCAGAGCATTGTGAAGATGCTTCGAGAGGAGAAGACTACCAAGCCCCGTTCTGATGGAGTGGAGCCTTAGTTCTTTCAATTATTTACCTATTCATGTTGTTGTACTATCAGACTTCGTAAAATTCCCAGTTGTTTCCTTTATATAAGCATGTTGTTCCTAGAATCAGACTTTGTCCTAATCCTATGTATTGTGACCTTTAAATTTCAATTATTATGCATTATCGTTCTATTTGCTCTCAACTGTTATTTTACGCCTTCATATGCATCACCATATCTGTTTAATTTGAAACTTGACCTCATATGTAAATAAGAATGCCATGCAATACCCTCGAATTATTTCCTTATTCATACCTGTTTTGATATAACTCTTATTTCAGGATCATGCCACCCAAAAAGAAGAACCCAACAACCACCTCCACCACAGATCCAAATATTCTTCGATTACTGGAAACTTTGCAACAACAAACCAATGCTATAGCTCAACAACAACTAAATCTTCAACAACGAATTGAAAACCAAGATAACCGTGAACCACACCAACCACCCGAACCACCAGTACCACCTAGACAAGTTGTCACTTTCAAGGTATTTCAGAATGTGAATCCACCTGCATTTCATGATACCACTGATCCAATAATAGCTAACACATGGATTAAGGAAATGGAAAGGGCTTTTGAGTTGGTATAGTTAGGAGATGATCAAAAGATGCCATATGCTACTTACTTCCTGAAGGGCGAAGTCATCTATTGGTGGGAATCAGTAAAAGCTATGGAAGCAACTCAACAGGTTTCTTGGGAGAGATTTAAGAAGTTATTTCTGGAAAAGTATTACCCTAAGTACATGCAGAATCAGATGGAGCTTAAATTTCTTGAGTTAAAGCAAGGGAATATGTCTGTACTGGAGTATGAGAAGAAGTTCACTGAGTTGTCAAGGTTTGTGACAAAGTATACCAGCACTGAGGAGGAAAAAGCGAAGAGATTTCAGCAAGGATTGGAGCCTTGGATCAGAGATAGAGTGGCTATATTTGAGCTTGATACATATGCGGGAGTAGTACAGAAAGCTGCTTTGATTGAGAATAATGGGATGCATTCAAGGAAGGAAAGGGATAACAAGAAGAGAAAGATTCCATTTTATGGAGAGAAGTCGGAAGCCGGAAATTCACAAGATCGGAATATAAAGAGGATTGGATTTCATAAGGGTGGAAATTTTCAAAAGAAAGGGAATTTGGGCAAAAGACAAGAATCGAAGGGGAACAACCAGGCAAGCCAAGGGCAAGTTGGGGAAAACAGGTTGCAGAGACCAGAATGCAAGCATTGTGGAAGAAGGCACCCCGGAGTATGTAATAAGTTGAGCATGACATGCTATAGGTGCAACCAGAAGGGATATTTGGCAAATGAGTGCAAGATGCCGAAGCCAGGAGTTACATGTTACAAGTGTGGAAAGACTGGACACATAGCGAGGGAGTGCAAGGCAACCGAACCAGTCAAAGCTCTAATGAATGTGGCAAGTACTAGTGCAAGCGTGCCAGCCGAGGTATTGGCATTAGCTCCACCACCTACAACAACTCCGCAAGCAACAGCAAGGACATTCGATCTGAAAATGAAGGACGCTGTTAAGAACTCTGAGGTGATAGCATGTACACTTTTACTCAATAATGTCAAAGCTAAAGTATTGATTGATTCGGGAGTAACAAGATCTTTCATATCAGAAACTTTTGTTGATAAAATTCAATGTGATAAAATGATTATGAGCGAGGTAGTAAATGTGGTAATTGCGAACCAAGAGAAGATTCCTGTGAATCAATTCTGTCCGAAGTGTGAGATTGATATTTCGGGGCATAAGTTTTCAGCCGACTTGATACTCTTCAAGTTGGGAGAGTTCGATATAATTTTAGGTATGGATTGGTTAGGGAAGAATAGCACCCAGATTAATTGTAAGATCAAGAAAGTGTATTTAAAGACAAAGAGAGGAGAGAAGGCAGTATTTAAGGGACAGAGGCAAGAGCAACTGTTTCTTACAATCGTTTAGGCTAAGAAGCTACTTAGAAAAGGTTGTGAGTCATTCCTAGCTTATGTAGTGGATTCAGAAAAAGGCAACCCCAGCATAGAAGATATCCCCGTAGTTAACGAGTTCCCAGATGTGTTTCCAGATGAACTACTAGGCTTACCACCAGATCAACAAATCGAGTTCGAGATCAAACTTGCTCCAGGCATAGAACCAGTTTCAAAGGCCCCGTATAGGATGGTACCAGCAGAAATGAAAGAGTTGGCGAGTCAGCTACAAGAATTGTTGGATAAAGGAGTGATTCGGCCAAGTACGTCGCCATGGGGAGCACATGTCCTGTTTGTAAAGAAGAAAGATGGAAGTATGCGGCTATGCATAGATTATCGGGAGTTGAATAAGGTGACAATTAAGAACCGCTACCCGCTACCAAGAATAGATGACCTTTTTGACCAGCTGAAAGGAGCAAAGTTCTTTTCAAAGATTGACTTGAGATCAGGATACAACCAATTAAAGATCAAGGAAGAAGATATTCCCAAGACAGCATTCAGGACCAGATATGGACAATATGAATTCCTAGTAATGCCGTTTGGATTGAGTAATGCCCCAGCCGCATTTATGGATCTGATGAATCGGGTATTTAAAAAGTATTTGGACAAGTTCGTAGTGGTATTCATTGATGACATCCTTATTTATTCAAAGTCGGAAGAAGAACATAAGCAGCATCTATGGATAGCATTGGAGATACTCCGACAAGAGAAGATGTATGCCAAGTTTTCTAAATGTGAGTTTTGGTTAAAGGAAGTTCAATTTTTGGGGCATGTCATTGGAAATGAAGGAGTTAAAGTAGATCCGGCAAAGATTGAGGCGATTATGAGTTGGGAGAGGCCAAAGACACCTACGGAAGTGCGAAGTTTTCTAGGATTGGCAGGGTACTATAGAAGGTTTGTCAAGGATTTTTCGAAAATTACCACGCCATTGACTAAGTTAACCAGGAAGAATCAGAAGTTCGAATGGAGTGCAGAATGTGAGGATAGCTTTCAAGAGTTAAAACAGAGATTGGTCACAGCTCCGGTGTTAGTACTACCAGATGACCAAGGAAACTTTATGATATTCAGCGACCTTCACATAAAGGATTGGGGTGTGTGTTAATGCAACACAGTAAGGTGATCACGTATACGTCAAGACAGTTGAAACCGCATGAGTTGAAGTACACGACGCATGACTTGGAGCTAGCCGCCATAGTGTTCGCACTTACGATTTGGAGACATTACCTCTACGGAGAAAAGTGTGAAATCTACACAGATCACAAGAGTTTAAAGTACATTTTCACTCAGAAGGAGCTCAATATGAGGCAAAGGAGATGGTTGGAATTGATCAAGGACTACGATTTCTCGATAAATTACCATCCTGGAAAGGCGAATGTTGTGGCCGATGCATTAAGCAGGAAGAAGAGATTGAATATGAAGACAACACCAAAGGAATTGTCTGAAGAGATTAAGAAATTTGGATTAGAACTTTGTAATTATGGAATAGTTCAAGAAGTTTGTCGTGCAATGACTTTTCAGCCAACACTAGTGGAAATGATAAGGAAATGTCAGGAAGAGGTAATGGAGAAAGGGAAGAATCAGCTAACTGGAGAGGAGATTAGTACTCAAAAGGATGAGCAAGGTATACTAAGGTTTTCCTCAAGAATTTGGATTCCTCATGTACCTGAATTAAAGAATGAGATCCTACGAGAAGCCCACAATTCAAGATTTTCAATCCACCCGGGAAGCACCAAGATGTATCGGGACTTAAAGCAGAACTTTTGGTGGCCAAATATGAAGCGAGATGTGGCAGAATGGGTTAGAAAGTGTTATACTTGTCAACAAGTGAAGGTAGAACATCAACAACCAAGCAGATTAATTCAGCCCCTAAAGATTCCAGAATGGAAATGGGAAAATATTGCTATGGACTTTATAGTGGGACTACCGCGAACGAAATCCGGACATGACGCTATATGGGTTATAGTTGATCGCCTTACGAAGTTGACGCATTTCCTTCCAATTAATGAGAAGTCGTCATTGGATAAATTGGTTCATCTGTACGTGCGTGAAATCGTACTAAGGCATGGAGTACCCGTATCAATAGTTTCAGACAGAGATCCCCGATTTAACTCCAGATTCTGGAAGCAATTTCAAGAAAGTCTTGACATAAAGTTGAACATGAGTACGGCGTACCACCCGTAGACCGATGGTCAGAGCGAAAAGACAATTCAAAAAATCGAGGACATGTTGCGCAGTTGTGCAATCGATTTTGCAGGAAGTTGGGACGACCACTTGCCATTGATTGAATTCTCTTACAATAACAGCTATCACTCCAGTATTGGCATGCCACCATACGAAGCTTTGTACGGATGAAAATGTAGATCACCGACAAGTTGGGATGAGGTAGGAGAAGGAAGGATTCTAGGCTCGAAATTGGTACAACAGTTGCATGAGACAGTTAAGTTAATTCAGAAAAGGTTGCTTGCTCCTCAAGATAGACAGAGGAAGTATGCGGATCCAGCGCGTAATGTTAGATTCCAAGTAGGCGAAGCCGTTTTGTTGAAGGTGTCACCAAGAAAAGGGTTGTCTAGATTTGGCAAGAAAGGGAAGTTAGCACCTAGATATATAGGTCCTTTTGAAATTTTGAGTCAAGTGGGGAAGGTGGCCTATGAGTTAGCCTTATCACCTCAGTATCAGGATGTGCATAACGTGTTCCATATGTCATTGCTTAAGAAGTACAATCCTGATGCCAGCCATGTGATAGAATATGAACCTGTAGAAATTCAGGCGGACCTGTCATTTGTGGAGCAACCTATCAAATTACTCGACTGGCAAGTAAAGAGTCTTAGAAACAAGTCGGTAAAGTTAGTGAAAGTACTTTGGAGGAACCCCAAGGTCGAAGAATCAACTTGGAAGTTAGAGTCTGATATGCGTTCCCGATATCCTCATCTGTTCACTTAGATTCTGGGGACAGAATCCCTTAAGGGGGAGGGATGTTACGACCGACATTTTATATAATATTATATGTGGATTTTTGTGATATTAAAGCCGAAAGTAAATATACTTAATAGTTGTACCTTGTGTGAATGAAAATTTCTGCATTTTAAATTTGCTTTATATAGTATATGATTTTTCAAAGCAAGAGTTTATTTATTTCCCTTATTTTTTATTTATAAGGAATATTCTAAACCTTGGAGAAAGTTTCTTTTAAAAGTTATTTTGTTCACAAATTTCAAAAGTGATTTTATAAAATATCTAAATATCCAAGTTATTTTATGGTATAAATTTTATAATTTTTGAACTTGTATTTTATTTTATAAAAATAAATCTTTACAAATTTTATTTTTTATAATTAGCAAATTACATAGAAGACCGTGCATGCAAATCACCATTCTATTCTCTCAAAGGGCAAATAAGACATTTCCAACCCCACTAACTCATTTGTTGATTACCAAATTACCACACTAACCTTGCATGCAAAATGGCCTAACTTTAGCTAGAGGATATTTTTGTATATTCTCACTTCCACTCATTATTTTGTCAACCAAAAAGCATAAAACTAAAATCAAAGTGGGAGAAGTCATTCCACTCACTCCACACTCCAACAAACCACATTTTTTTTCTCTCCTCCCCCTCCCACCATTGCTCTCGGCCGAAGCCCCATTCCCCTACCCCCTTCCATTTTTCATTTCATCCTTCATCTTCCCAAGTGTAAATCTTCTACCTATATTCATCTTATATACTTTCCAATAGTTTTGTGACTTGGAAGTTGAAGTTCCATGGATGCATGTGTAGTTCTTATGTGATCTCCAAAGAGAAACTCTTGATTCTTGTGAATTCAAGAGCTCTCTATGAGATATATTTTATATATGTGCTAACTAAGTGTTTTATGGAGATATAATGCTTTAAAATCCTTTGCATGCTACTGAATTTTCATTATATATTTATGTTTAGCCATGCATGCTAGTTTTAATATATTAAAATTATGATCAATCATGTTTGTCATGCTACTCTTTTTGAAATCATGTTGCTATGTCTAAAAATCTATAAATTCGAAATATGTGAGCTTAAAATAGATTGTTTCCATGATAAATTTCTTATTAATAGTTAAGAGATGATATATTTCATGATTATTAAGGATGAGTAATAGGTACAAGTCGAATTTGCAAGCATTTAAACTTTATGCCTAGCCGAAATCTTGTTATGTGTTTTCCATGAGTTGCATGTTATATTTTTAGTTGCATGTTGTTGATTCTTGGGCATTGATGATCTCCCCTTATGTTGAGGCACTATTTTAGGACATTAAGACACTAGGTTTGCTTTGGAAAGAGTTGGATGCTTGGTTATTAAGTGGGAGTTAAGGTGGAAAGGGATTAGTTAGTGTTTGCATTTTTTCAGATTTGATGCACTAGTTATGGGGAAGTTTTGAATGAGCATTTGTTGTGCACTTTGAGGCCCAAGACACCAGAAGCTAGAACTAGGAGAATATAAAAGGTTTTAGGTGTTTTTTGGAGGTTTATAAGTCGTTTGGTTAGGTGCACGAGTGGAATCACAAAATCTGTCCAGCAGGGGATAATTTTGTTGCAACTTAGAAATAGGAAGTTTTGACCATGTCATGGGTAGGCCCTCATTAGTCCCTGTTGGGTCATAGTTAGAGGGAGTGTCAGAGGAGTTTTTTCAGCCATAGTTCATAGTATTTTATTTAGAACCATGTGTCACAAGTTAGTTCAAGTCTGGGCGTTTTCTGCCCAGAAAAACAGGGGAACCATAGACTTTAAGCTTAGGCCCAAGGAGGCCCAAGCTAGGCCCTTGAGCCACATCAAGTTTGGGAGATTCCTTAAGGTCAGGAGAGCCTAGTGTAGAAGTTTTGGAGGTAAACTTGTAGTTTAAGAGCGTCTAATGCACTCAAGAAACCGTAGATGTCATTCTGAAATTTTCCTTAGTGAGCACTTTCACTTAACACATAGTTGTAGAGCACTTATGAGTAAGACCTAGGTTGACCGCTATGGTTGCAAGATAGTATAAAGCCATTAGAATTAAAGGCCCAAGTGAGGGTCAATAGGTTTTGGATAGTTAAGTAAAGGCACATTGAGTAAGGAAGCCAAAATTTAGAGACTTTGTCTAGTTTAGCGACCAAGTGACTTAAGTTGTGAGTCGAGATCATCCGAGCTTAGTGTTGTATTATGGTGTGTATGATATTATTTGGTATTAAAATATGATATGTGAGTATATGTGGCTATGTGTACAATTATATTTATAAGGTGAATATAAATTGCGTGCATATAGGCCTAAGTGCCATTTGTGTTGTAAACAGGTTAAGTTGGTGAGAATATAATATAATGAGGATTATTATTATTTATGTAGGATCTCGAGACGAGGGTAAACTTGCCATAAAGGTCGAGTGAAGCTTCCAATTGCTCCTACCAGCCAGACCAGACCAGCCTTTCTCAAGGCAAGTGATTCAACCTGTATTTCGTTTACACTGCAAATGTGTGATAATTAGTTCATATATATTGATGCTAGTATCTTGAGTTATCTTGATATACTTGAACCAAGCGATTCTTAAACCTATCTTTGTATTACATAGAAATGCCATGTACCCACAAGTACATATTGCAAGTAGATCAAAAGTCATATCACTCTAGTATATCAAAGTGATTGGAATGCCATGATAAAATAAAGCCAGATATTGCAAGTAGATCAAAAGTCATATCACTCTTTATGTGATAGTACTTGATTGATCCTCTTGATTATCATGCTATTGATTCCTAAAATATTGACATCTCACCCTGATGCTTGAACCCCAATAGAAACTTTACCTTGATACCTAAAAGCCAGATATTCTTTAAAGTTGTTCTTAATTGATTTATAACCCTTTTTCTTACCCTAAAGTTCAACAATCCTGATATACCTTGAGCTAAAAATCATTTCTTCATATCTTGACACCCCTAGTATTCTTGAAGCTTTTCTTCTTGATGTTCTAGTATTTATACCTTGTCGAAAACCATTACTTTAAGCCTAGTTTGGCATTACTCTTTCATATTATCCAATAGCCTTGCTAAATCTCCTTGTCAAAGTTCTTGTATATGGAAACCTTTCAATTACCCTAATATAGTAAAGTCTAGTGGATCATGGCCCTGAAATTTGGTGACATATTTCCAGTGATTCAAAGATGATCTACAATCCCTTGATAAAAATGTTTACTACTTAAGAGATTTTATTATAAATTAGCATCAGTTTTTGAAATGATTAAAATGTGGATTTTCAGTCCCAAAGGGGGATACATGTTTTCTTTGAATAGTGGATCTGGACTGAGACGCGAGTCCTTTCCACACTTACAATGTAGGCTTAAAGGTTGCCTAGAGATCCCATTAATGTTTTAGAACCCAGCGAGGTTCGGGATTACTTCGCAGCTGATCACCGGCTGTAATCCGTAGCTTCATAAAATGATTTTTGAATTAAGATATGATTTTGGAAATGTTTTGATACAAGCAAATGATGCCATCACCCAAAGTTTTATCTCTTGTTATTATTGGTTATGTCTTCGTAATGTCATTCTTTTATATATATCTCGATTTATGTTTTGTATCATATAGTTTAGCACTTGTTGAGCATTTGGCTCACTCCTTGCTTTACCCTGATATTACAGCTAGCAGCTATGGTTAGGTTCAAGCAGACAACACGTAAGACCTGTGACGCCGATGCGTATGTCCAAGCTCAGGTATAATAAGAGATAGTTTTGTGTGAGGACTCGAATTTAAAATCAGTTGTAATAGATGTTAGTGTTGGGTTATTCCAAACCCTAAACTGTAAGATCTTGGATTCAGTTATGTTTACTTTCTTCTAAATATTGTAATAGTTATATTTATTTTGTTTGTTAAGTTGGGGGTGTGACAAGTAAAGATTAACAAATTGCAATTAAAATAGAAAAAATCACATAATTTTAGAAACAAAGACCAAATCTTGCAATTTAAAGGAAATTTCATTAATATATCAGATGAGTACATTCCATGAAATTTATCAATTACATGCAAAAATTACAAGATAGTCCTATTCTAAGATTCTTAACATCAACAGCCTTAGTCCTAGTCTAAGAAGACTGACAAAGCTGACGGTGAAGAGAAACGAATAGATGACAATTAATTCTTCTTCCTACTTTCAACAAAGAGAACAACAAGAAGAATGATTTGCTCCAGATGTTTAAGAATACGAAGATGAACTTCTCTTTAGAAAGACATCAGATCATTTTTAATGTTGCCTGGAAGTTGAATCCAGATGTCGAATGGAATGCTGTTGATAGGATATAGAGTCGGAATTCCATTTCGAAAAATGGTCACAGTTTCTGTACCATAGCAGTAAAACCAACTATAATGTGCCATTGTTTGAGAGAAATGAAAAGATGTGATTTTACTGATGAATGATCAGTTTTTTAAATAGGCAATGGAATACCAAGGGACGCGAGGACTGGTTAACAATTACAAGTAAAAATAATGATCCCTCGACTCCCTAGACTGATGGGCACGGGAAATAATTAACAATTACTGTGCACATGCAGTTTTTCAAGACATACATGTTAAACACTAACCCATAATGATTATGGCAGTTTTTATCTCACCCAAATTTATTCTGATTTAAATATGATTGTTTCATATTTTACCACAAATAAGTCAAGTAAAGAAAAATGCCTCGTAAGCATCAAAGATTCCATCAGGATTTAATATCAGAACTTAACTTATATCAGATTTTAACAGTCATCAGGACATGGCTTCTGTACTCAAAAAGTGAATATATTTTTATGTGATTCGTCATACAAATACTGACTTGCTTTCTTCAGAGTTTAATCATCAAAACTTCCATCAGAACTTGTCCTCAGAATTTATGCAAATGACACTTAACTGTTTGTCAAAAACAACTTAATCACTACAGTAATTTTCATCATTCATATGGAGTGAAAGTGTGTGCATTCAGCAAAATATCAGATAAAGATTAAAGTCTGATCAACTTCAGTACATCTTAGAAATAAGGCATAACTAAGAAAAATGCTTAAAATCTGTCATCATTCATGATGTCTACTATAGAACAAATTTATGCATGAGTCCACCTCAACTGTTTGTGCTCATTTTATACATCTTTTGAAATTCCTTTTTATAGTGGCTTCTCAGTGTAAGTGAGTCACGACTGCTTATCAGAATTTATACTGTTATCAGAGTATTTCTCCAGTAATCATAGAGTGTGAAAAGTCACCAAGAATTTTTTTTTGCTTTTCTAATGCATATTACTTAATATCAGCAATGCACTTGGGTCTTCCCTTCCATATTTTTACTCTAGATCTCAAAGGAGTACCTGACTTTTATTCTTTTCATTTCTTTTCTTTTGATAAGTGAGGCTTATCAGCACTTAGTTCATTCTTAAGATTTACTGACATCAGAATTTGACAGATAAGAAACAAGAATCTAGTTTGTGACTTAGTAATAAGATACACAAAGTAAACTTGACTAACCTCAATATCAGAATCTGCTTGTGTTAATGAGTTTCCACATAAACAACTAATTCATACATGGGATTTCTAGTATGTTAAAGACTACTAGGTCAGTATCTAGCACATTTATCCTCATTGGATTGAATAACCACAGAACAATTAAAACACTTATCAGAGTATATAAATCCACATCAGATAACAATCAGCATTTAATGAATTTTCAAATTAAGCACATATTACATATATATAATACAATATGTAAACACCGATCATAAAGTCTGATGTATGAGAACAAAAAACTAAGCAGATTTAGAGAAAGAACCTGAAACCATTCCAAGTTCATTTACCAATCTTATAAAAGTAGCTTCACATAGTGGTTTTGTGAAGATATCTGCTAGCTGTTGATCTGTTGGAACAAAATGCAATTCCACTGTACCGTCATCCATATGTTCCCTTATGAAATAGTACCTAATGCTAATGTGCTTTGTCATTGAGTGTTCAACTGGATTACCTGTCATAGCAATATCACTTTGATTATCACAGTAAATAGGAATTTTAGAAAATTCTAACCCATAATCCAGTAACTGATTCTTCATCCAAAGAATCTGTGCACAATAGCTTCCTGCAGCAATATATTCTACTTCTACAGTTGATGTGGAAATTGAGTTTTGTTTCTTGCTAAACCAAGAAACCAATCTGCCTCCAAGAAATTGGCAGCTTACACTAGTGCTTTTCCTGTCTATTTTGCATCCTGCAAAATCTGCATCTGAGTAACCAATTAGCTTAAAATCTGATTCCCTAGGATACCATAATCCTAGATCAGTTGTACCCTTAAGGTACTTGGAAATTCTTTTCACATCTAATAAGTGAAGTTCTCTTGGATCAGCCTGAAATCCTGCACAAAGACGCGTAACATACATGATATCAGGTCTACTTGCAGTTAGATAGAGTAAGGAGCCAATCATACCTCTGTAGTTAGTAATATCTACTGATTTACCAGTATCATTATCTAACTTCGTTGTAGTGGCCATGGGAGTGGATGTAGTTGAACAATCTTGCATTCCAAATTTCTTCAGTAAATTTCTGGTATACTTGGATTGACAGATAAAAGTGCCTTCTGCAGTTTGCTTGACTTGAAGGCCCAGAAAATAGCTGAGTTCTCCCATCATACTCATTTGATATCTTGACTGCATTAGCTTTGCAAACTTCTCACACAGTTTGGAATTAATAGAACCAATTATGATATCATCAACATATATTTGTACCAAAATAAGTCCTTTCCATGGTTAAGGTAGAATAAAGTCTTGTCAATTGTGCCTCTATGAAATCCACTTTCCAGAAGGAATTGAGCTAAAGTCTCATACCATGCTCTTGGAGCTTGCTTAAGGCCATAAAGTGCTTTGTCAAGCATGTAGACATGATTTGGAAATTCAGGATCTACAAAGCATGGAGGTTGTTCAACATATACCTCTTCTTTCAATTCTCCACTGAGAAAAGCACTTTTTACATCTATTTGAAAGACTTTAAATTTCTTGTGAGCAACATAAGCCAAAAAGATCCTTATGACTTCTAATCTAGCAACTGATGCAAATGTTTCATCATAATCAATACCCTCATGTTGAGAGTAGCCTTTAGCAACCAGTCTTGCTTTATTCCTTGTAATGATGCCATCACTGTCAGTTTTGTTTCTGAACACCCATTTTGTACCAACAATTGATCTGTTCTTTGGTCTTGGCACTAGGGTCCAGACTTTATTTCTTTCAAATTCATTTAACTCTTCCTGCATTGCTTGCACCCAATCAGCATCTTAAAGAGCTTCTTCCACTTTCTTTGGTTTAGTCTGAGATAGAAAAAAATGATAGAGACATTTCATTTGAAGTTGCAGTTCTAGTTCTGACACCTGCTTCAGGATCTCCAATGATTAAATCAGGTGTATGTGCTTTAGTCCACTTCCTTGCAGATGGAAGTTGATCTCTAAAAATTGGATCCTCCCCTATGATCCATGTTGTCTCCATTAACATTTTCTGATGCTCCCCCTGTAGTTATGCTCTCTGAGACTTCAGAATTTGAATTTGATTTTTCAGGAGTTGAAGAATCAGAGCTTCCAGAATTATCAGAATTTAGCTCATCAGAACTAAATGAATCAGAACTTGAAGAGCCGGTGACAGGTTCTTCAGCTTGCTCACCCTGGACAGATGCATTTTCCTTTGGAGTTATTACCACAGTTTCAACGACATCAGAAATTAATCCATCAGAACTTACAGGATCAGGATTTAAGTCATCAGAATTTCCAGAATCAGAATTTAAATCTTCATTCTCAAATCTCAGCTGATCATGATCATCGAAATCTTCAAGTCCAGTAATCTTCTTATCATCAAAAGAGACATTGATAGATTCCATAACAACTCTTGTTCTTAAATTGTAGACTCTGAAGGCTTTTGTGGAAAGTGGATATCCAACAAAAATTCCTTCATCAGCTTTTAGATCAAATTTTGACAGCTGTTCAGGATGAGTCTTAAGAACAAAACACTTGTAACCAAATACGTGAAAATATTTCAGATTTAGCTTCTTTTTCTTCACCATCTCATATGGTGTTTTTCCATGCTTGTTTATAAGTGTAGCATTTTTTGTAAAACAAGCAGTCTGCACAGCTTCAACCCAAAAATAGGTTGGTAGCTTTGCTTCATCAAGCATTGTTCGTGCAGCTTCAATTAGAGTCCTGTTCTTTCTTTCTGCAACTCCATTTTGCTGTGGAGTTCCAGGTGCAGAAAATTCCTGTTTGATTCCATGATCTTTGCAGAACTCTTCCATGATTGAATTCTTGAACTCAGTGCCATTATCACTCCTTATTATTTTAACAGAATCTTTGATCAATTTATCCAGCTGTTTGACGTGATCAGTTAGAGTAAATGCGGTTTCATTCTTCTTCTGCAAGAAATACACCCAAGTGTACCTTGTGAACTCATCCACTATAACCATAGCATATTTCTTCTTTACAATAGACATGACATTGACTGGACCAAATAGATCAACATGCAGTAGGTGATAAGGCTCAAGAATTGATGACTCAGTTTTTCTCTTGAAAGAAGATTTTCTTTGTTTTGCCTTCTGACATGAATCACAAAGGCCATCAGGAGCAAATACTATTTTTGGCAGTCCTCTCACAAGATCTTTCTTTAAGAGCTCATTTATATTGTTGAAATTTAAATGAGAGAGTTTCTTGTGCCAATTCCAGCTTTTTTCAATTAATGCTCTACTCAACAGACAGATTGCAGAACCATCAGTACTTGTTGAAAGTCTGGCTTCATAAATATTACCATGCCTGTATCCTTTCGTAACCACTTTGCATATTGAATTACTTATAACTTCACAGTGTTCTTCAAAGAAATCCACATGATAACCATTGTCACATATTTGACTTATACTCAACATATTGTTTTTAAGTCCTGAGACAAGAGCTACTTTTTCAATGATGACATTCCAAAGATTGATCTTGCCATATCCCAGAGTTTTTCTAATGTTACCATCTCCATAATAAACTTCTGGGTTAGCTTTCTCCACAAAATCTAATAGCAGGGCTTTATTTCCAGTCATATGTCCTGAACATCCAGTTTCCAGAACTAGGATATTCTTCCTATTGCCCTGCAATCACAAAGACCACTAATGATTAGTTTTAAGGACCCGTACTTGCTTGGATCCTTTGGCCTTTTTAAGTTTGTTAACATTTGCAGCGGATTTAACATCAGAGTTTATGCTAACATTTTTCTTATCAGTATTAACAGTATCAGACTTTGCATCATACTTTACACTAGAAGGAATTAAAGCAACTTTCTTCAAAGAAGGTTTTATCTGATAATAATCATAGTACAAACTATGATATTCCTTACAAGTATAAATGGAATGTCATGTACTACCACAATGAAAACAAGGATTTTGTGGCTTAAACCTAACAGACTGACTCTTAACTCCTGACTTAGAAGGTAAGGTGTTTATTTCTTATTCTTCCTGCAAAAAGAAGCCAGATGGTTAGAGTTTCCACAGTTATAGCATTTCTTTCTAGGAGCATTAGGAATAGGCATATAATTGTTGCTTTTATTCACTCCTTCCTTTTCATTCCTATTTTTCCTAGCTGCCTTTACCTTGTTTACACTGCTAATCTCTTTTAGCTTATGTTTAAGCTGTTTCTTTATCATTAGGCCTATGTTGACTTTAGTTGGTTTATCCTGTTCTAATTTGTCTGAAGTTGATTCTGCTATCACTTTTGTCTCAATATCTTTCCTCTTTTTAAAATCAGACTTTACGGTTTTAGCTACAAATTTAACAGGATTTACCTTTGGCTTAGTAGTCTTTTTAACAATAATTGGCTTAACTTATTCAGTTCCTTTTTCACTTTTCTCATCTCCATAACCTAAGCCCTCTTTCCAGTTCCCACTACTTAGTATACTCTGAGTTGTTCTGCCAGAGTTAGTCCAAGTCCTAATAATCTCTCTCTTTTTTTCTAACTCAGTTTTTAGATATTTATTCATTTTAAGCACTTCATCTCTAACATAGAAAGCATCATCTCCATCCTTCTGAGTTTGATGGAACATAACTAACTCTTTTTCTAAATAATCATTTCTCTTTTTAAAAGCAAGATTTTCATAAGTTAATATTTCACATGTTAAAGTTTGATCTCTATAGCTAATAAAAATGGTTTTAAGATATAATCTCAACTCAGTAATATCATCAGTATGAAAGGCATAAGTTGTTTGAGGTACCTTTAACTCAGCAGCATCAGAACTGCTATCAGCATTTGCCATCAAGGCATAGTTCTCCTCATCTTCAGAATCTGAAGTGTCTGTCCAGCTTTTCTTCTTTGTGACAAGAGCCTTGCCTTTGTCACTCTCTCCTTTCTTGCATTCAGGAGATATGTGGCCTTTCTCACCACAGTTGTAACATTTGACATTTGAGTAATCTCCTCTGTCAGACTTTCCTCATTTGCCTTCAGTTTTTCTGAAGCCCTTCTTATCAGAACTTCTACCTTTCTTTGAAAACTTCTTTCCCCTTATGAATTTCCTGTAGGCTATCTTTATGATACCCTTCACCATAAGAGCACACAGCTTTATCATCTCTTCATCAGGATCTACTTCAGGTAGACTTTCAGTTTCTGAATCATCATCATCAGAACTTGATGATTCTGAATCATACTTTATGATGAGAGCTTTTCCATTTCCTTTCTTTGAGACATCCACTTTGGGGGATTCCTCCTCAGCATTAAGAGCAACTGTTCTTGACTTTCTCACATGTCTCTTACTTCTTTGATCCATCTCAAGTTCATAAGTCTTGAGCATTCCATAAATTTCATCAAGAGCATAGTTATCTCTTATAATAGTAGCTTTCAAATCCCAACTTTCAGGAAGAGCTAAAAGGAATTTTAGATTTGAATCTTCAATGTCATATTCCTTGTCCACCAGTGACAGATCATTCAAGAGTTTGACAAACCTGTCATATAAGTCAGTTAATGACTCATCACTTTTTGAGTCAAAGTGCTCATACTCTTGAGTGAGTATAGTCCTCATGTTTTTCTTGATTGCATCAAGTCCCTGACACCTTGTCTCCAAAGCATCCCATATCTCATTTGCAGTCTTGCATTGAATTACCCTATTTGACATGACATTATCAATGGCACTATGCAGCAAATGCCTTACCTTTGCATCATTGGTAATAGACGAGATATCTTCAGCTGTGTATTCACTTTTCTCCTTTGGTATGGTCTTTGCTGGTTGATCTGCAACTACAACAGAGAGCTTGGTTGGCTTATGCGGTCCTTCATAAATTCTGTCAAGGTATTCTGGATCTGTAGCTTCCAGAAACATAGCCATCTTCACTTTCCATATGGGATACTCAGAAGGTCTCAACATGGGAACCCTGATAATCTCATATCGACTATGGGTTTGAGTCTTAGGAGTTTCTTCAGTTTTGGCGGGCTTGGTTGGATTTTCAGCATCTTCAGACATGATTGTTTTGGATCTTTACTGTATGTGTGTTAACAGAGAGGCTCTGATACCACTTTTTAGGTCACACAATACTGTAGAAGGGGGTTAAATACAGTGTAGAATACAATCAAATTGATTTAAAGTACAAGTAACAGAAAACATATGTATTTGATATAATAAACTCTGTTACAATAGAACTGTTCTCTCTCAGTGATGAACAAATATCACGAGAGCTGCTAGGTTAGAATTGTCTGATCTTCTCGATGATCGTAACTCTTATAGAGTAAACCTATGTCTGTGTTTATACACACAGTTACAAGATAACTTCTAATTGATTTAGAATATAATTCTGTCTCCTAAAATATATCAACCAGATATCTTATATAATTCTTCTAGTCCTCTAACTCTTTCCATGCATATCTTCTTCTTGTATTAGTCTCGATCTTCTTTCCTGTAAATCAGCTTCCTTCCTTAACTGTTAGTCCTCCAGTACTTAAGTTCTGATATTATCTTTTGATAATCTAAGTCCTGATATCCTTAAGTCCTGACTTCCAGTAAGTCCTGATTTTAGTAAGAACTGATATTTTCTGTTAATTAAGATCTGAAAATAAACATGAAACATATTAGACATGATATCTCAAATATATCCAACAGTACCAAATGCCAAGTTTTGGTGTTCCCTTGAGATATCTGAAAATTCTCTTAATAGCCACTAGGTGAGATTCTCTCTGATCAGCCTGAAATCTAGCACAAAGATAAGTAGCAAACATTATATTTGGCCTACTAGCCATTAAGTACAAAAGTGAGCCAACCATGCCCCTATAACTTGAAATATCCATAGACTTTTCAGTAGTATTTAATTCAAGCTTAGTTGCAGTGGCCATGGGAGTTTTTACAGATGTGCAATCCATTAGATCAAACTTTTTTAAAAGATCATGAATGTATTTAGTTTGACTAATGAATATTCCATCACTAACTTGCTTAACTTGCAAACCAAGAAAGTAAGTTAGTTCTCCCATCATGCTCATTTTATACTAACTTTGCATCAATTTGGCAAACTTTTTGCAAAGTTTTTCATCTGTAGAGCCAAATGTAATATCATCCACATAAATTTGAACAAGTATACTAGAGTCATTAACATTTCTAAAGAATAAAGTTTTATCAAAAGTACCTCTTGTGAAGTGATTTTCCAAAAGAAATTTTGATAAAGTGTCATACCAGGCTCTGGGTGCTTGCTTCAGTCCATAAAGTACTTTCAAAAGAAAGTAGACATGATTTGGGAAATTTGGATCTTCAAAACCAGGAGGCTGACTGACATAGACTTCCTCCTCCAAATCTCCATTCAGAAATGCACTTTTGACATCCATTTGATAGACCTTAAAATTGGCATGAGCTGCATAGGCTAAGAAAATTTTGATGGCTTCAAGTCTTACAACAGGAGCAAAAGTTTTATCAAAATCTATTCCTTCTTGTTGACAATAGCCCTTAGCAACCAATCTAGCTTTGTTCCTGACCACTATGCCATTTTCATCCATCTTGTTTCTGAATACCCATTTGGTGTCAATTGTATTCTTTCCTTTAGGCTTGGGTACCAGCTTCCATACCTTATTCCTTTCAAATTGGTTTAGCTCCTCCTGCATAGCTAAAATCCAATCGGGATCTAACAAAGCTTCTTCTACCTTCTTTGGTTCTTCCTTAGATATGAAGCTGCTATATAGACATTCTTCTTGAGTTGCTCTCCTTGTTTGAACTCTAGAAGATACATCACCAATGATGAGCTCAAACGGGTGATCTTTTGTCCATTTTCTTTGTTGAGGTAGATTAGCTCTAGATGAAGAGGCCTCATTGTTGTCTTGATGTGTAACTGAGTTTTGATTATTAGAAACTCCCCCTGAGTTTATGGATCTTTGATTTGAGAAAGGGGAACTTTCTGTAAGTGATCTATTCTGATTTTCTGCTTCTTTTGATGACCTGACGGATGAAGCATTTTGCAACTCGACAGATGTTGAATTTTGTACTTCATTGGTAGCAGATTTTTCTGCATTATCCTTTGATACTATTTCTTGATCACTTTCATCATCACTGTCATCACTAATCATCTCCACATTATCAAATTTGAGGCTCTCATGGTAATCTCCATCTTGTAGTCCTTCAATCTTCTTATCATCAAACACAACATGTATTGATTCCATAACAATGTTAGTTCTTAGGTTGTAGACTCTATATGCTTTACCAACAGCATATCCAACAAAAATTCCTTCATCTGCTTTAGCATCAAACTTTCCATTTTGATCAGTTTGATTTCTCAAGATATAACTTTTGCAGCCAAAGACATGAAGAAAATTTAGAGCTAGATTTTTGTTCTTGAACAATTGATAGGGTGTCATACACTTTGCTTGTTTAACCAAAGAAATATTCTGAGTGTAGCATGCAGTATTTACAGATTCAACCCAGAAGTATGTTGGTAACTTTAATTCTTCAAGCATTGTCCTTGCAGCTTCAATAAATGATCTGTTCTTTCTTTCCACTATTCCATTTTTTTTGGAGTTCTTGCTGCTGAAAACTCATGCATAATCCCATTCTCTTCACAAAATGCTCTCATAACAGAATTCTTAAACTCAGTTCCATTGTTACTCCTGATTCTTGTAACTTTGAAATCAAGATGATTGTTGACTTGCCTTATGTGATTAATGATGATTTCACTAGCCTCATATTTAGACTTTAGGAAATATGTCCAAGAGAACTTTGAGACATCATCTACACTTATTAGGAAAAATCTTTTCCTTGAGATGGACAACACATTGACTGGTCCAAATAAATCCATGTGTAGCAATTGTAGAGGTTCTTCAATTATTGAATCAAGCTTCTTCCTGAATGATGCTTTAATCTGCCTTCCTTTCTGGAAGACATCACACAGTCCATCCTTAGAAAACTCCACTTGAGGAATACCTCTAACCAGTTCTTTCTTGACAAGCTCATTCATGGTCTTAAAGTTTAGATGGGACAGCTTCTTGTGCCATAGCCAACTTTCATCTTGACTTGCTTTATTGAGAAGAAAAGTGACAGATTCTTTATTTGATGAGTTGAAGTCAGCTAGGTACACATTTCCTTTTCTCACTCCAGTTAGAACCACTTTGTTGCTTCTTTTGTTAGTCACAACACAGGCTTCTGAATTGAAGGTTACAGAATTGCCTTTATCACAAAGCTGGGTGATACTCAACAAATTGTGCTTAAGACGATCAACTAAGGCAACCTCCTCAATGATGACATTTTCTTTAGAAATCAAGCCATATCCCACAGTATGACCCTTGTTGTCATCTCCAAAAGTAATACTTGGGCCAGCTCTCTCTTTGAACTCTGTGAGCAGGGTAGAATCTCTAGTCACGTGTCTTGAGCAACCACTATCCAAGTACCGCAGATTCTTTCTATTTCCCTGCACACATCAAAACCAAATCAAGTTGATTTTGGTACCCAAGTTTCCTTGGGTCCTGCCTTGTTATCTTTCTTCTTTTGTTTCTTAGGTTTGATCTCATTTGACTTGAGGATATCAGATTCATCCTTAGTCATATGAGTTGGACCTTTGAAACCAGTCATTAAAACAGAATTATCATGCACATTTTGATTAACAAGAAAAGGCATGCTATTTGCAAACATGTTAATCCAGTAAGGCCTACTAAATGGCATTTGAGGCATACTAAATGCAGCATAATAAGGATTAGGTGTAAATGGCATATTAGCAAATTATTCATTCATATTCTGTGCAGACATACATTCATAGGCATAGAAGGCATGGCATTCATGTTAGGAAAAGAAGATGGTACAGATATAGGTGTAGGCATAACAAGTTTGCAGTTAACAGATAGATGATTAACATTACCACACTTAACACATATTTTTCTTGGTGCATATTTATCAGGTGTGTAGTTATTATGTTTGTTAATCCCTACTTTCCTATTTCTATTGTTTGTCCTTTTAGTTTCTGTTTTAACCTCAATCTTTTCTAATTTGTCATTCAATTGCTTGATAGGCAGATGACCAACATTCACTTTCTTCTCCTTCTTCACTTGACTTGATTCTCCTGGAACAAAGTTTTTGGAAACTGATCCATACTTTTCATTTAACTTGGCAATTTTGGCTTTGCTCACAGGTTTGCACATAGCCGACGGATGATGATTTGTGTCACTCGACGGATAATCCTTTTGATTATCCGACGAATGACTCTCATCATCCGTCGAGTCCACATCTATTAGCAATCCTTCAACCAAATTGGATTCCAGCTTCTCCTTACTCTTTTTCCAGGCTGCATCACAAAAGGACTCAATACCTTGAACTTTGGTGATTTGAGCATGAACATCTCTAGATGATTTCCATGCTTTAATCATCTCCTATTCTCGTTCAAGTTGCTTCTTCAAAATCTCTTCTTTCTTAAGGACTCAGTTAATTTCTCCTTAGCAATCTTACATTCTATTCTCAATTTCTCAAATTCAATAAACTGAGACTCTAGCATATTATTCTTCTCACTTAAAAACAAATTATTTTCTTTGATTTCAGCATTTTCCTTAGTAAGGGATTTAAGTGTAACACGCAAATGATATAATTCTGTAGATATGTCATTAATTGCATCATTACACTTAGCTTTAAATAAATGTGCTAGGTTAGTGGTGATTACCTGATTACTTGAAGAGCTTGTTTCTGTTTCATCAGACTTGGCCATTAGGGCTAAATTGACATAACTGACATCTTCATCCTCATCCAGTCCATCTGCTGCCCAGTCATTTTCTTATGTAATGAAAGCCCTTTCTTTTTGCTTGAGCAACTCAAAATACTTCTGTTTATAATCCACAAGCTCAAACTTTTTTTTGCTGGAATCTGACTTTTTACACTTACTGGAAAAATGCCCTGCCAAGCCACATTTTAAATATTTGAATTTTGATTTATCCACCATGTTTCTATTTGGCTTAGCTGCTCCAAAGTTCTTCTTGAAACTTGAGCTTGTAAAATCTTCTGGAAATGAATGCAAGATGTTCATCAATATCATCCATATCATCTTGGCTCAAAGAATCTTCATTTTCAGCTACCAGCCCCTTGCCCTTGTTTTCACAGACCTTTGTAGTAGACTCAACAACTTCTACCTTCACTTCCTTCTCCTTTTCCAACTCAGCAACAGTGCTATGGACCCTTCTTTCTTCTTTCCTTTCTCCATCCTCTCATCTTGCTCTATTTCAAGCTCATAAGTTTTCAAGATGCCATACAGTCTCTCCAAGGTAAACTCCTTGTAATCCTGAGAATTTCTCAGGCAGACTGTCATTGGTTTCCATTCCCTTGGAAGAGATCTAAGGAACTTGAGATTGAAGTCTTTGGTCTGATAGACTCTTCCATGCAACTTCAAAGCATTTAGTAGCTTTTGAAACCTACTAAATATGTCAGTGAAAGTTTCACCGTCTTCATAATGAAACTGCTCATATTGCTGAATTAGCAGCTGCATCTTATTTTCTCTAACTTGCTCAGTACCATCACAGATAATTTGGATGGTGTCCCAAACCTCCTTGGATGTCTTGCAATTGATGATGTTGTCAAACATGTCACCATCAACTCCATTGAATAAAATATTCATGGCCTTTTTATCCTTCCTGACTTGCTCAATATCAGGATCTGACCATTCATGCCTAGGCTTGGGGACTGAAGGCTCATTGCCAGTAACAACTCTCATTGGAACATGAGGACCTCTCTCTATGCAATCAACATAGGCCTCATCTTGAGAAAGAAGATTTAGGTGCATCTTCACCTTCCAGTGATGATAATTGTCTTTATCCAGAAATGGTATTTTGACTCCAACATCCTTCTTGTTCATCTTGCTGTATTGGTGTGATCTTTAAACTTTTTGTACTTCAAGAGCTTGCTCTGATACCAAATGTTATTCCCTAACAACACAACAAGAATTACAGAAGGGGGGGGGGTTGAATGTAATTCTGGCTTCTTTTTGAGATTTATGAAAAATGGTTCTAACTCAATTTATATCTAACTGTTTGATTTGCAAAGTACGAAATACAGAGATAAGTTATTCAAACATAAAGTAATAAAAACTCAGGTCTTTAAAACTTTCTGGTGGATTTGAATGTATCCACTAAATATATATATATCAAGAGAACCCTGTGAAGCTTGGATAGTTCACAGCTGCTTTACAAGTGAACTAACAAACTACAGAGAAATTCTACAGAATACAGCTTACAAATGTTTCTATGCTAAAAATGTGTTTGCTTTGTTAGTTTGTTCTACTAGCTACACTTGGTTTATATATCACCAAGTTTACATGATAATAAGACAAGATAGTAAAACAAAACATATCAAGTCTAACTCCATGCTGCTTCACTACTCTATTCCAACATCTTTGAATATCTTCATAATAGCATGAAAATGGTAATGCTTCTTTGTTCTCAAAACCCTGCTAAACAGGCTGCCACATTCCTTTTACAAACACTCGATGCATGTGACTGTGTTGTCACTATCAACAGATATTTGAATTGATCATTCGTCGGGTACATGCTTGTTATCCGTCGGGTAGCCTTGTTGATCATCTGTCGGGTAGCTTTGTTGATCATCCGTCGGGTAGCCATTTATCACTTGACTCCATTTCATTTGTGCTGAATTACAAGACATCTTATATTTACATTTAATCAACCTATTCTGCACATCTACTAGCAGTCTACATGATTCATAATCTACTACAGAATCTATACAAAGTTGTTTGCAGAAATATGCGACAATACTTATTGTTACATAAGCTACTCACCCGGTGGATATCAATTAGTCATCTGTCGGGACTATATTGAATCATCCGTCGGGACTATAATTGATCATCCGTCGGGTGCTACAAAATTCACTAAGTTAAATCTACTAAGGTTTTTTGTTTAGCTTATCATCAAGTACATAACATATTCCTAACAAAAAGGAATCCAACACTGAAATTTTTTCATATTTTTGGATGCAAGTGCTATATTCTACGGAATCAAGCTGATCAACATGGAAAGTTTAATGCAAAAGCTGATGAAGGTATCTTTCTTGGATATGCTATTGGAAAATCATATAGGGTCTACAATCTGAGAACCAATATTGTTATGGAATCTGTATATGTTGTGCTTGATGATAAAAAAAATTGAAGGACTAAAAGATGAAGGTTTCCATGAAAGCCTTAAATTTGACAATGTTGTGATGTACTGTGATGAAAGTTATGATGAAAGTGGTCTAGAAGGAATGGCAAAAGGATATTCATACTTGTCATCAAATGAAACAATAGCAGTTGATGCACAGAATGCTATATCCATTGAAAGACAAAGTACAACACCCGTTGAAAGATAAAGTGCATCATTCATTGAAAGACAGAATATAGCATCTAGTGATGATCATTCTTCAATAGGCATTTAATATCACTCTAGATCACTTTCTGACAGAACTCACTCTTCAAATCAAAGATCCACCAACTCAAGGGGAGTATCATCAAGTCAACAGTACTCAGTCACACATCAAGACATCAATGAGGCCACTTCATCTAGAGCAAATCTACCACCTCAAAGAAAATGGACTAAGAATCATCCATTTGAACTGATCTTTAGTGATTCAACATTTAGAGTTTAAATAAGGAGAGAAACTCAAGATGAATGTATGTACAGTAGCTTTCTATCACATGAAGAACCAAAGAGGGTAGAAGAGGCTCTAATGGATCCATATTGGGTTTTATCAATGCAGGAAGAACTAAACCAATTTGAAAGAAACAAAGTATGTAAGCTGGTACCCAAACCTAAAAACAAGAATTCTACTAATACTAAGTGGGTATTCAGAAACAAGATGGATGAAAATGGCTTAGTCATAAGGAACAAAACTAGATTGGTTGCAAAAGGATATTCTCAACAAGAGGGAATAAATTTTGATGTGGCACTTGCTCCAATTGCAAGATTTGAAGCTATCAAAATTTTTCTAGCCTATACAGCCCATGCCAATTTCAAAGCCTATCAAATGGATGTGAAAAGTGCATTTCCTAATGGAAAATTGGAGGAGGAATTCTATGATAGTCAACCTCCAGGTTTTGAAGATCCCAACTTTCCAGACTATTTATACTATCTGTTGAAAGCACTTTATCAATTAAAGCCAGCACCTAAAGCCTGTTATGACACATTGTCAATGTTTCTGTTAGAAAATCACTTCACTAGAGATGATAAACTTTGCAAAAAGTTTGCCAAATTGATGCAAAACAAATATGAAATGAGTATGATGAGAGAAATAACTTATTTTCTTGGTTTACAAGTTAAGCAAGTTAGTGATGGAATATTCATTAGTCAAATTAAATATATTTATAATCTTTAAAATGAGTTTGATTTAATGGATTGAACATCTGCAAAAATTCCCATGGCCACTGCAACTAAACTTGAATTGAACACAACTGAAAAGTCTATGGAGATTTCTAGCTATAGAGGTATGGTTGGCTCACTTTTATATTTGATAGCTAGTAGGCCTGATATTATGTTTTCTACATATCTTTGTGCTATATTCCAAGCTGATCCTAGGAAATCTCACTTAGTAGCTATTAAGAGGATTTTCAGATATCCCGAAGGGACACTAAAACTTGGAATTTGGTACCCTAGAGATTCTGGTTTTGATCTAATTGGCTATTCAGATGCAGATTATGCAGGTTGCAAGATTGATAGAAAAAGTACAATAAAGACATGTCATTTTTCAGAAAATAAGTTGGTGTTCTGGTTTAGTTAGAAACAAAACTCAGTTTCTACTTCTACAGCTGAAGCTGAATACATTGTTGCTGGCAGTTGTTGTACACAGATTCAATAGATGAGAAATCAATTATTGGATTATGGCCTACTTGTGGAAAAAATTCCAATCTTCTGTGACAACACAAGTGCCATTTCCATTACTAAAAATCATGTGCAGCATTTAAGGACAAAGCACATTGACATCAAGTATCACTTCACAAGGGAACATGTTATGAATGGTACTGTGGAACTTCATTTTGTTCCAAGTGAGCAGCAAATTGCAGACATTTTTACCAAGCCACTTGATGAATTGACTTTTACTAGTTTGGTAAGTGAGTTAGGTATGCTAAACTACTTTTAATTTTATATTATTATTGTCTAAGCAATTTATAATGCAGCCATAAATTAATTTGATTTTTGGATACATTGTCCCTCAACGGATAATCGTTTATTTGACATCCATTGATTTATATATCAATCATAACCGTTGATTCTAAAACATCATCCGTTGAAATGTACTTAGAGTCGTGTATGTATATGTTGATGGCCAATTTTAGAATGTCTACAGTTAACTTTATTTTTAAACGATTATTTTTGGCATAAATCATTGGATATTTATTTTTAATTTTTTTATTTATTTGTGTGTCTTAATTTGGGAAAGTATAAAAGACAATTTCATTTTCAAATCTCAGTTTTATCATTCTCTAATTTTTAAAGGCACATTTTACTCCCTTTCTTCCCAATACTCTCTCCCTCTTTGTAACTGCAAACTCAGCAAAAATGGCACCAGTTGTTAAGATTATGTCTCAGACAGAGTTCGTGTAATGTGAAGAAAAACTTTGTTACTCTGGTGGACAAGAGCGTTGCTCATGAGGACTATCACAGGATGATGGATTTCATAAGCAACTACAAACTCAACTATTCTATGCTCGAGTCACCAGTCATCTACTGTGAAGTTGTTGAAGAGATGTGGACCTTTGTTGTCTTTGATTCAAAAGTCATGACCTTTACTCTCAAAGGTAATAATTATTGTATAAATTTTGATGAGGTCCAATCTTGTTTTAAACTCCTTAAAAACATCACAGATACTCCACACACTGATATTCATGTTATTAATATGCTTAAGTCCATGGGTTATACTTTAGATACTGCTATTCTAGGTAGCATTAAGAGAAAATGACTTAGGAAAGAATGGAGTTATTTCTGTGATGCTTTTTTCAAAGTGTTTTCTGGTAAAATTAGTAATTTTGATGTTATCACCTCTGCACTGCTTAACATGCTTTATATGCTT